>NC_080546.1:4656019-4811019 GCF_028640845.1 Ahaetulla prasina | reverse complement strand
TTCTCTTCTCTTCCCTTCCCTTCCCTTCTTCTCTTCTCTTCCCCTGAATTCCATTTCATTCCATTCTTGTTTTCTATTCTATCTTCTCTCCTCTCCTCCCCCTAAATTCCATTCCATTCCACTCTTCTCTTCTCTTCTCTTCTCTTCTCTTCTCTTCTCTTCTCTTCTCTTCTCTTCTCTTCTCTTCTCTTCTCTTCTCTTCTCTTCTCTTCTCTTCTCCTCTCCTCTCCTCTCCTCTCCTCTCCTCTCTCCCATTCTTTTAAGGTCTTTGCTGAACTCCCGATTCAATACGTCTTGGAACACAAAAGAGGTCAACCGAGCAATTGTGTGACCACAATCAATAACCTCTCCAACCCCTCTTTTGCGGCCCGGCCAAAAGGATGGGGAGAAGGCCCCAGGTGGGGGGGAGTGGGGCTCCTGGCAATATTTCAAACCATCCTCCACGGGCTTGACTTCAGCCAAAGAGCTGCAGAGATCTCCTGCCAAGCTACAGATGGAAATTCCTCTGATTCAGCGTCAGGAGGAATGTGGGACTCTTTGGCAGCAGCCCCCAAAATTCCCCTACGCCCGTTCCCATCTGTGTAGGACAAGGGACTTCCAAAAGGGGCTTTGGAGGAAGACTTTTCCCTTTTTTTTCCCCTCCTACTTTTGGTTCTGGAAAAACACAGGGACTCAGAAGAGTCCCAGCTTTAAACCTGGTTCTGTGCAAGACCAGTTGGGTTTCACTTTGGCAGGATAAAGGGGTCAGCTTAAGCAACAAGGGTTCAGGGCTGGTGGTGTGATGCTGTGGCTTGCTTTCCTTTCTCTTCCAAGGAGGGTATTCAGAAATGCGATCACCCCCACTCCCTTCTAACACTGATGGTGTTACCTAGTTGGGTCGTGAAATGTCTGTAAGAAAACAACCAAGTCAGAGAGCACCAAAGACCTCACAGTCATTGTCAACATTTTCCTCCTCCTCCTCCTCTTCTTCTTCCTCCTCCTCCTCCTCTCCACAAACCCCACCCCTTTCTAGCATTGATGATGTTACCTAGTAGGATCATGAAACATCTGCATGAAAACAGCTAAGCTCAGAGAGCACCAAGGATCCCACGGTCATTGTCAGCATTTTCCTCCTCCTCTTCCTCCTCTTTCTCTTCCTCCTCCTCCTCCTCTTCCTCTTCCTCCTCCTCCTTTTCCTCTCCACAAACCCCACCCCTCTCTGGCACTGATGAAGTTACCTAGTAGGGTCATGAAACATCTGCAAGAAAACAGCCAAGCTCAGAGAGCACCAAGGACCTCACAGTCGTCGTCGTCCTCCTCCTCCTCCTCCTCCTCCTCCTCCTCCTCCTCCTCCTCCTCCTCCTCCTCCTCCTCCTCCTCCTCCTCCTCCTCCTCTCCACAAACCCCCTTCCTTTCTAGTGCTCTGCTATCTCTCTGCTCTGGCAGGAAACCCTATACTTTGACTTCTATGTCCTCCCATTAGCTTCACTCCTAGGTGATATCCTGCCTTCCGCAATCTAGCTCTGCTAGATTTCTTCTGATAGAAATGCACAGCCACAAAAGGACAGAAGTATAGAGTTGGGGCGGATTGTGGAGGTGAATGAATGAGTGAGTGGATGAATGAGCTGGAAGGGACCCTGGAGGTCTTCCAGTCCAGTCCCCTGCTCAAGTAGGAGAGAACCTATACTATTTCAGATGATTGACTGTCTGGTCTCTTCTTAAAAATCTCCAGTGATGGAGCATCCACAACTTCTGGTGGCAAGCCGTTCCACTGGTTAACCGTTCTCACTGAAGTTTCTCCTTAATTCTAGGTTGCTTCTCTCCTTGATTAAATTCCATCCATTGTTTCTTGTCCTGCCTTCAGGTTCTTTGGGGAATAAGTTGACCCTCTCCCCTCTTCTTTGTGGTAACTCCTCAAATATTGGGGAAGTCTGCCTGCTCCATCTCTCCTTCTCCTTCTCTTCACTAGATGGAACATACCCAATCTCTCTAACCGTGGTTACAATGATGGTTGGGTACCATTTATGAGAGATGCTTCAGAGATTGCTGATCAGCAGACCTTGATGGCCGGGGAACTTTTCCTAACTTTTGAGTCTGGGAAAACAACAGCGTTGGCTCCAAGTTGATTCTCTTCTTGCATTTATGCCTCCAGGCTATTGAATCCCTGCTCATCCCTCCACTCCGGTTCTCTTTGACGGAGCTAAACCCTCCCTGCAGTGCAGGGTCCCCCCTGTGGAAAGACATCGCAGGCCGGATGCCAGCAGGGAACGACCCGAGACCGTGCCGTGAATATTCAGAAAGGAATTTGGCAAAGGACAAAACACGTCAGCAAAGCTCACCCTCGGAGGGCTGCCGGCTGCCCAGGGCTGGTCGACGCCACAGGCTTTCTCTTCCTTTTAGGAGAAGCAATTCTCCAAGGTGGCTGCGAGGGCTGAATTAATTCGAGGAAAAATAGCAAACAAGAAACGGAGGGGAGCAAACCTGAAGAGGACAACTTAGCAGAAGAGAACCAGACGGGGCGGATTTAATCACCCAGAATTCCCCGACCAGCATGGCTGAGACTAGGATTTCCGGAAAGTCGGTCCAAAGTATTACAGATCTTATCGAAATATAAGCTACCAAGAAAAATTAAAATAATGGGAAATGTCGTGTCCCACTCCTCCGCTGACGGCCGGGTCAGGGAAATCCGAATCAGGTGTGCCTCTGCAGCTCTGCCAAAGTCCTAGCAAAGTTCTCAAGGCAAGCAGGAGACCAGAAAGTGATTTCAGCAAGATAAGGTAGACTTTGCCTGATTCAGAGAATGCCAGAAAGCAGGTCCTTTATATAGGCCATGGGGTGTGGCTCCATGACTCAGCACTTATCCCGGTCTGCCCCTCCCTTCCTTCTGTTGACGCCGCCTATCAATTCTCCTGAAGCGAGGATCTCTCCAGGCTCCAGCTGTTGGTAATTGACCTTCCTCAGGCTCACATGCTGTGGGGGAGGGGGAGGGGTCTAGTTGCTCCGTTTGCCTGGGCATGGAGCCAGGGCTGGGGGCTGGAGGCACTTCTTCCTCCTCGGCCTGTCTGGGCATGGAGCCAGGGCTGAGACCGGGAGGCATGCTAGGACATTCCTCAGCATTCGGAAGCAGATAAGACGGGCCCGGCTGCGGGGAAAGCGGACGAGGCACAACAGGAAAATAAGGGAGGAAAAAAAGGAAAAAGGGGAAGTGTACGGTAAAAAAGGGGAAAGGAAAAGAAAGCCATTGATTTTCAACCCTTTTTAGAGCAGAAAATAAAGTAATAATTTATAGCCTCAATCTTTTATGGACTACAGTAGTCCTCGACGTACCACCACAATGTCTGTTGCTAAACGAGACATTTGTTAAGTGAGTTTTGCCCAGTGATGGGATTCAAACAATTTAACAACCGGTTCTCTGCCCTAATGACCAGCTGGGTAGGCGTGGCTCGGTGGTCATGTGACCGTGTGGGCGTGGCCAACTCAACATCACTCACGTCGATGGGCGCTTCCACCTTAGCAGTTACAATGTACTAAGGCTTAACCAGAGAGGCAGTTTCTGCAAGCAGAGCAATAAAGATTAGGCTAGAAATACCACCAGAATGTTTCCTTCCTGCCTTCCTTACAGGATTAGCCCTGGAAAGTGGAAAAAACAAAACAAAATAAGATTCCTTTCAACAACCGGTTCTCTGAACTGCTTAGAAAGTTAACAACCGGTTCTCCCGAATAGGTGCGAACTGGCTGAATCCCACCACTGGTTTTGCCCCATTTTAGGACCTTTCTTGCCACAGCTGTTAAGTGAATCACTGCAGCCGTTAAGTTAGTAACACGGTTGTTAAGTGAGTCGAGCTTGTCCATTGAGTTTGCTCGTCAGGTGGTCGCAAAAGGGGATCACATGACCCCGGGACACTGCGACTGTCAAAATTATGAGTCAGTTACCAAGCGTCTGAATTTTGATCACATGACCTTGGGGATGCTGCAATGGTCGTAAGTGTGAACAACAGTCATAAGTCCCTTTTTTTCCAACTTCGAACCGTCACTAAGTGAACTATTGTAAATCGAGGACTACCTGTAACTACAAACCTATCAAATCCGCAAAATCCTAAATCGAAGTTTTACTTTTTTGGTCCCACCTCGAGCACAAAGTCCAGAAGCGGTTTCCAAATAAAAACAGAATTCATTGTATTCTTTTCTTTAAACCCAAGCAGTCAATTTTGCCAGCTCTGCTAACACCTTTTGCAGTCAGTTACCTGTTGTGGGATGTTGGAAGCTGGTCCAAAGATCTGGAGTCAATCCAGTTTAAATCATGACACAATGATTTTGTGTGATTTGTGAGCCCAGTTAGGGCCAGTTTTTAGCTATAAAACATCACCAATTGGGATTCTTGATGTGAAGAAATCACTTCTCTTCCCCTACGACAGTGTAATGTAGGCATAAGATATTTGGCAGATTCCCAGATGTTTGATCCCAGAATGTGTCCCATTCTCTAATACAAATATGTCACAGTGGCCAAAGCTATAGAAAATTACATTTCTTTGTGTCCATTCGGCACGTAATGCTAGAATAGAATGAGCTGGAAGGGACCTTGGAGGTCTTCTAGTCCAACCCCCTGCTCAAGCAGGAGACCCTATACAATTTGAGACAAATGGTTGTCCGGTCTCTTCTTAAAAACCTCCAGTGATAGAGCACCCACAACTTCTGGTGGCAAACTGTTCCACTGATTAATTGTCCTCCCTGTTAGGAAGTTTCTCTTTAATTCCAGGTTGCTTCTCTCCAATCATTGTTTCTTCCACCTCTTACAATACTAGACAACACAGTATCGACAGGAGAGAGCTTCAAATTTCTAGGTTCTACCATATCACAAGATCTCAAATGGACAGCTAACGTCAAAAACGTCATCAAAAAAGCACAACAAAGAATGTTCTTTCTGTACCAACTCAGAAAGCTCAAACTGCCCAAGGAGCTGCTGATCCAATTCTACAGAGGAATTATTGAGTCTGTCATTTGCACCTCTATAAATGTCTGGTTTGGTTCTGCAACCCAACAAGACAGACACGGACTTCAGAGGATCATTAGAACTGCAGAAAAAATAATTGCTACCAACTTGCCTTCCATTGAGGACCTGTATACTGCACGAATCAAGAAGAGGGCCGTGAAAATATTTACAGACCCCTCGCATCCAGGACATAAACTGTTTCAACTCCTACCCTCAAAACGACGCTATAGAGCACTGCACACCAGAACAACTAGACACAAGAACAGTTTTTTCCCGAAGGCCATCACTCTGCTAAACGAATAATTCCCTCAACACTGTCAAAGTATTTACTAAATCTGCACTACTATTAATCTTCTCATCGTTCCCATCCACTTATGACTGTATGACTGTAACTTTTTGCCTGTATCCTTTCGATTTATACTGTAATTGATTGTTTCCTGATTGCTTATTTGTACCCTATGACTATCATTAAGTGTTGTAAGTGTTGTACCTTGATGAAGGTATCTTTTCTTTTATGTACACTGAGAGCATTTATACCAAAGACAAATTCCTTGTGTGTCCAATCACACTTGGCCAATAAAGAATTCTATTCTATCCTATCCTATTCTTTAAGCTTTAAGATTTTCCTTTAAGAAAAGCAAAATTGATCCGGATGGTCCTCGACTTACAACCAGTTCATTTAGTGACCGTTCAGTTACAACGGCATTGAAAAAAGTGACATGTTTTTCACATTTATCACCATTGCAGCATCCCCCCCCGGTTGTGTGATCAAAATTCAAACACTTGGTAATCGACTCATATTTATGCCGGTCGCAAGTGCTCCGGGGTTGTGTTTGTAACTTTTGCAATCTTTGGACAAGCAAACTCAATGGGAAAGCCAGATTCACTTGGAGAGTGTGTGTTCTCAACTTCAGTGCTTCACTTAACAACGTAGGCATGAAAGCTGTCTTGGTGACTTTGGGATAATCACCAGGAGACGGTGAGTTCTAGTTCCTCCTTAGGCATGAAAGCCGGCTGGGTGACTTTGGCCCAATTACCAGGAGACGATGAATTCTAGTTCTGCCTTAGATATGAAAGCTGGCTGGGTGACTTTGGCCAATCACCAGGAGACGGTGAATTCTAGTTCCACCCTTGGCATGAAAGCTGGCTGGGTGACTTTGGGCCCGTCCCGCTCTCTCAATCCAGCCCACGCCACAAGGTTGTTTTTGTGGGGGAAAATAGGAAGAGGAAGGTGTGTTGGATATATATCCTGCTGTGAGCTACGTGTAAAAATAACACAATCAGCACACGAGTAAGTAGGTAAGAAGGCTCAAAATTGGGATGGACAGGTGGGGGTTATTATTTTATCATTTTAATTTTTTAAATTATTTTTATTTCTTTTATGTCCTGTAAGCTGCCTTGAGCCGCCCTGTGCAAGGAGGTGTGCAATATTTATTTATTTAGAAATTTATATTGCCGGTTCCTCACACATGGCAACTCCAGGCGGCTTAGAAAGATCTAAAAACACCATATAAAGGAAATAAAAAATAACAGACAGAACAATAAATAATAAAACAATAACCGTCCACCCCCGCACCCTGGCGACAACGCACATTCATATTACGAACCCATATAAATTTTCTAAATAAATTAATAAATACATTACCTGCATGTGTTTTTAACCTATCCGATCTCTCGGTTAGATCAGGTAAAAAATCATTAATTTAACCGGAGGCTGCACTGATCTCCATCTAAATTATTCTCCAATCTTGGCCATTTAAGACTTGTGGACTTCAACTCCCAGAATTCCTCAGCAACAGGGGTCTCCGATCTTGGCAACTTTAAGACTTGTGGACTTCAACTCCCAGAATTCCTTAGCAACAGGGGTCTCCGATCTTGGCAACTTTAAGACTTGTGGACTTCAACTCCCAGAATTCCTTAGCAACAGGGGTCTCCGATCTTGGCAACTTTAAGACTTGTGGACTTCAACTCCCAGAATTCCTTAGCAACAGGGGTCTCCGATCTTGGCAACTTTAAGACTTGTGGACTTCAACTCCCAGAATTCCTTAGCAACAGAATTTCAACCAGCAAATGCTCAGTCTTACATATAGGAAAAAAGAACCCAAAAACTAAATACATACTAGATGGACATTACCTTACAGACGACCCCCATCCCGTTAAAGACCTTGGAGTTTTCATGTCAAATGATCTAAGTGCCAAAGCCCACTGCAACTACATAGCAAAAAAAGCTCTAAGAGTTGTAAACCTAATTTTGCGTAGCTTCTTTTCCAAAAACACCACACTACTAACCAGAGCATATAAAACATTTGCTAGACCAATTCTAGAATACAGCTCGCCTGTTTGGAATCCTCACCACATCTCTGACATCAATACAATTGAACGTGTCCAGAAATATTTTACAAGAAGAGTTCTTCATTCCTCTGAAAATAACAAAATACCTTATCCCACCAGACTTGAAATCCTAGGCTTAGATAACTTGGAACTCCATCGCCTTCGACATGACCTAAGCTTAACTCACAGAATCATCTATTGTAATGTCCTTCCTGTCAAAGACTACTTCAGCTTTAATTGCAATAATACTAGAGCAACTAATAGATTTAAACTTAATGTCAACCGCTTTAATCTAGATTGCAGAAAATATGACTTCTGTAACAGAATCATCAGTGCTTGGAATACTTTACCTGACTCTGTGGTCTCTTCCCATAATCCTAAAAGTTTTATCCAAAAACTTTCTACTGTTGACCTCACCCCATTCCTAAGAGGACCATAAGGGGCGTGCATAAGCGCACAAACGTGCCTACCGTTCCTGTCCTATTGTTTTTCTTTTCTTCTTCCTATATATATGCTTATACCTCCTTATATTTACTCATATATGTGTTTATATACTATATAATCTTTTGTATGATTCCTACATATATTGTTGTGACAAAATAAATAAATAAATAAATAAATAAACAGGGGTCTCCAATCTTGGCAACTTTAAGACTTGTGGACTTCAACTCCCAGAATTCCTCAGCAACAGGGGTCTCCGATCTTGGCCACTTTAAGACTTGTGGACTTCAACTCCCAGAATTCCTCAGCAACAGGGGTCTCCGATCTTGGCCACTTTAAGACTTGTGGACTTCAACTCCCAGAATTCCTCAGCAACAAGGGTCTCCGATCTTGGCCACTTTAAGACTTGTGGACTTCAACTCCCAGAATTCCTCAGCAACAAGGGTCTCCGATCTTGGCCACTTTAAGACTTGTGGACTTCAACTCCCAGAATTCCTCAGCAACAAGGGTCTCCGATCTTGGCCACTTTAAGACTTGTGGACTTCAACTCCCAGAATTCCTCAGCAACAAGGGTCTCCGATCTTGGCCACTTTAAGACTTGTGGACTTCAACTCCCAGAATTCCTCAGCAACAAGGGTCTCCGATCTTGGCCACTTTAAGACTTGTGGACTTCAACTCCCAGAATTCCTCAACCAGCAAAGCTGGCTGAGGAATTCTGGGAGTTGAAGTCCACGAGTCTTAAAGTGGCCAAGATTGGAGACCCCTGGTTAAAATATTCTCCGCAGTTTCTCAAACTGACTCAACTCTGCCAGTCGTAAAACGGTGACACGGCAAGAGAGTTGTTCATTATTTTTCTCAAGTGTCATTTTCTAGACGGAATGACCACATTAGGAGATTAGGGCAGACTCGATTACTGTATCGTAAAATGACATTAGCGGCAATTATCCGGCCTCATGAAACGGTGCCTTGAATGATAATGCCGCCCTAAAAAATTAAAATGCAGTGACACTTTTTTTTTTTAAGTCGACAAAGGTTAATGAAAATGTTTTTCAAGGGAAGGGAAATTTGCATGCAACCTACATACACACACACACACACACACACACAGAGCCTAAAAGTGATTCATAAAATCAAGTTGACGCAGGCAAAATTAATTTAGCATAAGAGAAAAAAGGTAAAAAGGCTAACTCAGAAAGCTCAAACTGCCCAAGGAGCTGCTGATCCAATTCTACAGAGGAATTATGGAGTCTGTCATTTGCACCTCTAGAACTGTCTGGTTCGGTTCTGCAACCCAACAAGAAAAACACAGACTTCAGAGGATAATTAGAACTGCAGAAAAAATAATTGCTACCAACTTGCCTTCCATGGAGGACCTGTATACTGCACGAATCAAGAAGAGGGCCGTGAAAATATTTGCAGATCCCTCGCATCCTGGACATAAACTGTTTCAACTCCTACCCTCAAAACGACGCTATAGAGCACTGCACACCAGAACAACTAGACACAAGAACAGTTTTTTCCCGAAGGCCATCACTCTGCTAAACAAATAATTCCCTCAACACTGTCAAACTATTTACTGAATCTGCACTACTATTAATCGTTTCATAGTTCCCATCACCAATCTCTTTCCACTTATGACTGTATGACTATAACTTGTTGCTGGCAATCCTTATGATTTATATTGATATATTGACCATCAATTGTGTTGTAAATGTTGTACCTTGATGAAGGTTTCTTTTCTTTTATGTACTCTGAGAGCATATGCACCAAGACAAATTCCTTGTGTGTTCAATCACACTTGGCCAATAAAATTCTATTCTATTCTATTCTAACACCTTTAAAGGGTGTGATGAGAGTTACGGCATATTCTTTTGAAGTAGCCCTACATAGGCCCAGGTTCTAAGCATTATTTGGCAATGTAATAAATATAATACATAAAAAGAAAATATCAGATATGGCTTATGCAGAAAATGCTCCCACCTGTGCGATCCTTGCTGCTCTTTGAGCTTGATTGGGTTGTTGGGTGGGGATGGGGGGTTTGCAGACGTTTTATGACCCAACTAGGTAACATTGTCAGTGTTAGAAGGGAATGAGATGTGTGGGGAGGAAGAGGATGAGGATTATGGGGTCCTTAGTGCTCTCTATCTGGCTCTTTTCTTGCAGATGTTTCATTATCCAACTAGGTAACATCATCAGTGCTAGAAGGGAGTGGGGCTTGTGGACGGAGGAGGAGGAGGAAGTAGTAGTAGTAGTAGTAGTAATAAAAGATTCTGGGGTCCTTTATACTCCTTGAGCTTGTTTTCTTGCAGACTTTTCATTACTGAACTAGGTAACATCATCAGTGCTAGAAGGGAGTGGGGTTTATGGAGGGAGGAGGAGGAGGAGGAGGAGGAGGAGGAGGAGGAGGAGGAGGAGGAGAAGAAAAAGAGGGAGGAGGAGGAGGAGGAGGAGGAGGAGGAGGAGGAGGAGGAGGAGGAGGAGGAGAAGAAGAAGAGGAAGAAGAAGAAGAAGAAGAAGAAGAAGAAGGAGGAGAAGAAGAAGGAGAAGGAGAAGGAGAAGGAGAAGAAGAAGAAGAAGAAGAAGAAGAAGAAGAAGAAGAAGAAGAAGAAGAAGAAGAAGAAGAAGAAGAAGAAGAAGAAGAAGAAGAAGAGGAAGAGGAAGAAGAAAGTAGTAGTAGTAGAAAAAGATTGTGGGGTCCTTCATACTCTTTGAGCTTGTTTTCTTACAGACTCTTCATTACTGAGCTAGGTAACATCACCAGTGCTACAAGGGAGTGGGAGAGGAGGAGGAGGAGGAGGAGGAAGACGAGTCTGGGGTCCTTGGTGCTCTCTGACCTTGGGGGTTTTCTTGCAGAAGTTTCGTAACCAAAATAGGTAACACCCATCAGTGCTAGAAGGGAATGGGGTTTCTGAAGGAAAAGGAAGAGGACCGTGAAGTCGTTGGTGCTCTCAGAGCTTGGTGGTTTTCTTGTAGAGGTTTTCATGACCCAGCTAGGTAACATTATCAGTGCTAGGAGGAGCCAGGTTTACAGAGCAGAGGAGGAGGGTGGGGAAGGAAGAGGAAGCGTGTGGGATTCTTGGTGTTCCCTGAGCTGGGGGGTTTTCTTGCAGGCTTTTCATTACTAAACTAGGTAACATCATCAGTGCTAGAAAGGAGGGGGGTTTGTGGAGGGGGAGGAGGAGGGAGGAGGAGAAGAAAGTAGTAGTAGTGGTAGTAGTAAAAGATTGTGTGGTCCTTCATACTCCTTGAGCTTGTTTTCTTGCAGACGTTTCATTACTGAACTAGGTAACATCATCAGTTACAAGGGAGTGGGTGTTTGAAACCGATTGTGGAATCTTTGATATTTCCCGAGCTTGGTGTTTTTCTTGCAGATGTTTCATTACCCAATGAGGTAATACCATCAGTGGGAGAAAGGAGTGGGATTTGCGGAGAGGACGACTACGGGGTCCTCGGTGGTCTCCGAGCTTGGTGGGTTTTTTTTATAGACGTTTCATTACCCAACTAGGTAACATCATCAGTGTACGGAGGGAGTGGGGTTGTTCTTATTTTTATATACTAGTGGCTAATATTTCTATTTTAAATATTCGGCCTTATCTAATAAGTTTTTTAATTGTGGTTTTACTCTGTATTTATATGTATTTTTATTTGGCTGTAAACCGCCCTGAGTCCCTAGGGAGATAGGGCGGTATAAAAATGCGAAAAATAAATAAATAAATAAATAAATAAATAATACCCCATCTTTGGAGAAACTGCATGGCTCAAGGCTTACCCTATGAACAGGTCTCTTAGTCCTCGAACTACAACCATAAATCGAACCCACAATTTCAGACGTAAGTCGTGCTGGTCATAAAAGTGGATCCTAGATGGTAAATGCAGTTGTGTGTGTGTGTGTGTGTGTGTGTGTGACATGCTGACTGGGGAATTCTGGGAGTTGAAGTCCACACATCTTAAAAGTTGCCAACAAGTTGTTTTCCAGTTTAGCAATGTTAAGACGTGCGGCTTCAACTTACATTTTTTAATGTTGCGCCGGCTTTCACAAGCGACAGCAATACAACTGCTGGTTACGTCCCCCCCCCGCCCTGTGATTTCAAACCATAATTTTTTTAATTAAAAAAAAATAAAATGTCATCTGCCAGATGCCTTGACCAAGGCACCCCTAGCTGCGCAATGGAGACCAAGAGTTATGACAAACAGGTGTGTATAAAACACAATTTTTTTTGTTCTCCTTTTAACGGGATCGCACGATGAATTAAAATGACTGTCCAAAACCCGTTCAAACTGCTCTCTTTTCTGTTTTCTGGAAGACTTCAGAACAGCTACCTAATTTCTTTGTTTCTTTAGGTGTTCAGGGTTCGAATCTTACCAAAGAAATTTTTTGGGGAGGGGGAGAGGGGAGCCTGCTGCGGATACGACTGCATCCTGGTAAAACTTTGGCGAAGAGGTCTATTTTTCTCGCGCTCTGTTTGCACATCTAGTGAAACAAACGGAAAATCCAGACAGGGATCATGTAGATCAGAGGTCCCCAAACTTGGCTGTTTAAGACTTGTGGACTTCAACTCCCAGAATTCTCCTTCTTCCTCTGGATCAAAGGTCTTCAAACTTGGCCGCTTTAAGACTTGTGGACTTCAACTCCCAGAATTCTCCATTTCTTCCTCTGGATTAAAGGTCTTCAAACTTGGCCACTTTAAGACTTGTGGATTTCAACTCCCAGAATTCTGCGAGTTGAAGTCCATAAGTCTTAAAGCGGCCAAGTTTGAAGACCTCTGATGTAGATCATAGACAGATACTTCGAGCTGATGTTTTCCTGACTTAAAATTCTTTTTTCACTTTAGGTAAAAAAGCCAACAACTTCTCATTGAACATCAAAAAAAAAAGCCCTTCAAAAACAGTGAGAGGGACCTTGGAGTGCTAGTGGACAATCACTTGTCTAATAATCTGCACTACTATTAATCGTCTCATAGTTCCCATCACCAATCTCTTTCCACTTATGACTGTATGACTATAACTTGTTGCTGGCAATCCTTATGATTTATATTGATATATTGACCATCAATTGTGTTGTAAATGTTGTACCTTGACGAACGTATCTTTTCTTTTATGTACACTGAGAGCATATGCACCAAGACAAATTCCTTGTGTGTCCAATCACACTTGGCCAATAAAATTCTATTCTATTCTATTCTATTCTATTCTATTCTATTCTATTCTATTCTATTCTATTCTATTCTTAAACCCGAGTCAGCAATGTGCAGCCGCCGCCAAAAAAAGCTGATATGATCATTGGATGTATAAAGAGGCATGGGATCAAAATCACGTGACTTTTTAGTACCGCTTTATAAACCCTTAGTGAAGCTACGCCTGGAATACGGCATCCAGTTTTGGTCACCACATTACAAAAAAAAAGGTTGAAACTTTGGAAAAAGTGCAGAGAAGAGCAGCTAAAATGATGAAAGGCCTGGAGATTAAACATATGAAGAACGGTTGCAGGATTTGGGTTTGGCTAGTCTAGAGAAAAGGACTAGGGGGGACATGATAGCAGTATTCCAGTATTCGAGGGGCTGCTATAAAGTAGCGGGGGGGGGGGGGTTCAACTTATTCACCTGAAGGCAAGACAAGAAACAACGGATGGAAAGTCACCAAGGAGAGAAGCAACCTGGATTTAAGGAGGAATTTCCTAACATGAGGACAATTGACCAGCGGCACAACTTGCCACCAGAAAATGTAGGGGCTTCATGGCTGGAGGATTTTAAGAAGAGACCAGACAACCATTCATTCGTCTCAAATGGTATAGGGTCTCCTTGCTTGGGGTTAGTCTAGAAGACCTCCAAGGTCCCGTCCAGCTCCATTCTGATTTGAACAGATCCTTTGAAAAGCGAGCTGCTAATTCTTCCTTTTTGCGAAGAGGAAGCCACCGAGAACACGAGCAGTTTGAAAACGTGGCCAAAGAACAGAATTTTAAGCAGAGGTGGGTTTCAGCAGGTTCTGACCAGTTCTGGAGAACCGGGAGCGGAAATTTTGAGTAGTTCGGAGAACCGGTAGTAAAAATTCTGACTAGCACCGTCCTCATCTATTTTCTGCCTCTCGAGTCCCAGCTGATTGGGAGGAATGGGGATTTTGCAGTATCCTTCCCCTGGAGTGGGGTGGGAATGGAGATTTTACAGTATCCTTCCCCTGCCATGCCCACCAAGCCACACCTACCGGTAGTAAAAGAAAATCTGAAACCCTCCACTGAACTTAAGTTATACAGAGATGTGATGTTTTAGGTATAAATGAACTTTTTCCGGAGACAGAGAGAAAAAAAATATAGAGAAGCATATGGCTTTATTATCCTTTTGATTCCTCCAGCTCTAAAGCGCTACTGTCCTTCTAAGCTGGTACGACCACATCAGTTCCTTTGTATCTTAGTACAGCGTGTGTAGGGTTGTTGTCGTTGTGCGACTCAGCGGTGGCAGTGGGGGGGGGGAAGGGGGGAGAGGAACCAGTCCTGCCTCTTGGCTACTGCGATGAAGTCTGCCCGGGGGCTACATCTCCCAACTCCCCAAAGAGCGCGTTCCCCCGTTCTCCCTCTCAAAAATGGACCCTCGAAATGTCGTGGGTGGCAAACAACCTTTTGCAATTCATACAGAGGATGGAGAGGGATTTCTGCTGGTCAGCCAAGCATGCGCGGCACACCAGATGCCGGCACGGGAGCTGGTACACGGCCTCGGTTTTGAAGTAGGAAGAAAAGGCTCGGGAACAGGTAGAACATCCTTGGGGGCCGATGATCCTGTTGTGCTCTGCGGAAAAAGAAGAAGAAGAAAAAAAGTACACAAAGTGAAAATGTGACTCTGGAGGCGCAACCTCAACTCGACGGTCATCTTTTGGGTGGCTGGAGTGGAGTCAGCTATGCTCGACTAGAGAAATACGTCGACGTAATCTAATCAGATCGACGTTTATTTTATTTGTATCCGGGGTGGGATTCAGAAATTTTAGCAACCAGATTCTCTGCCCGGTTGCTGGATGGGCCTGGCCTACTCAGCCTTCTGCACCACGGCGGGGGTGGGTGGGGGGGTGTTTTCACCCTCCCCAGACTCCAAAGGCTTTCCTCAAGCCTCTAGAAGGGCAAAAGTGGCCTCCCCCAGGCTCTGGAGGCCCTCCGGAGGCCAAAAATGGGCCCGTTTTTAGACTTCCAGAACTTCTGGTAGACCCGTTTTTCGCCCCCCCAGAGCCTCCGCACGGGCCCTGCACTTACTTGGCATCCAAAACGGGCCACATGGAGACTCCTCGGAGGGAAGGGCAGGGTGGGAGGGGCCAGCCAATCCTTACAACTACCGGTTCGGTGAACCACATTAAAATTAACATCCGGTTTGCCCAAACCGGCTTAATCCCACCCATGTATTCCCCCCCTTTATAATAATAACAACAACAACAGAGTTGGAAGGGACCTTGGAGGCCTTCTAATCCAGCCCCCTGCCCAGGCAGGAAACCCTACATCATTATGTTTAGAAATGACTCAAGATGGTGAACATACCCAACACACCTTCCTCCTTCTGTTTTCCTGCGAGGTGAGTTGGGCTGAGAGGGACTAGGCCAAAGTCATCCAACTGTCTTTGATGCCTAAGGCAGGACTAGAATTCCCAGTTTCCTGGTTGATTGGTCCAAAGTCACCAACCTTCTTTCATGCCTAAAATGAGACTAGAACTCACCATCGCCTGGTGATTGGCCCAAAGTCACCCAGCCGGCCTTCATGCCTAAGGCGCGCCTAGAACTCACCATCGCCTGGTGATTGGCCCAAAGTCACCCAGCCAAACTTTGATGTCTAAAGAACGACTAGAACTCACTGACTCCTGGTGAATGGCCCAAAATCACCCAGCCAGCTTTCACGCCTAAGGAGGGACTTTAATTTACTTTAAAATATTAATTTTAATCCAACCTTGCCTTTTAAAACTGTATAGGCCATTTTCAAGTTTTCATATTTTATTTGCACATGATCCCGAGTCACTCTGTGAAAGCAAAGGGTGATCTCAAAATTTGATAAATACATAAATAAAAATTCAACTAGTATAGAGAAGCACGCTGTCAGGAAATTGTTATTTGCCTAACCAGTTGGCCAGGCAATATATAAATTAATTATGTATGTTTGCAGAAAGAAAGGTATTATATTGCTTTTAAGGCTGTGCTACATCATGCAAACATCCTGATTTGTTGAGCTCTGTAGCCAATGTATAAAAGGACTACTAAATTATGGTTTGTGGGGAATCTACAGGGACGCTACAGCATTGTAACCTGATGACATGCTGCAACTGTATATTTGAGCTTTATGATCGTTGCTTGATCATGGCTAGTTACCGATTCCTCAAGATACTGACTGTTGTGAATTGAACTGTGTTTTGCGGAACTGAAAGGAGACCTTGTTTGTTGTGCAAGTCTACGTTGATAAGACTTGATATTTGTAACATCTCTGACTGGCTTTATATGTATATGACCTGGATTGTTTTGGACTATGTCTTTGCCTTTTCCCTAAAAGTAAAGGAATATAAACCCCAGTTTCTCTGCAAGTGACTGTTATTGTATACAACCAGTCTCAGTCGTTTTCATGCGTATGGTACTCTGCTCAACAGGGCCTCTGTGGCTCAGACTGGTAAGACAGTCTGTTATTAACAGCAGCTGCTTGCAATTACTACAGGTTCAAGCACCACAAGGCCCAAGGTTGACTCAGCCTTCCATCCTTTATAAGGTAGGTAAAATGAGGACCCAGATTGTTGGGGGCAATAAGTTGACTTTGTATATAATATACAAATGGATGAAGACTGTTGCTTGACATAGTGTAAGCCGCCCTGAGTCTTCGGAGAAGGGCGGGATATAAGTGCAAATAAAAATTAAAAAAAAACAACAGTCCACAACCTTGGTTGTAAACCCAGATTACCCTTAACACATGCTATTATCTTAGCTTTTTTTTTTTCCTCTTTTGGGTGAGAGATTCAAAATCCCAAGGGGCCTGGTGGGCAGGGGACCACTCCCCAAAAAGAAGGGAGAGGAGGATGAGTTGGCTGTTGTGGTCCACCAGCAGCCTGTGGAGCTAGTAACGGAGTCAGACAGCGATGAGGCTGAGGAAGAGCGTGGGCCAGTCCTGGAGGCTGGGGAAAGCCCGGATGAGGGCTCTGTGTCGGAGGCAGAGGTGGGGCCAGGGCCATCGGGCAGTGATGTGCGGACTCCGGAGCCTCCAGAGGCTGACAGTAGTGAGGCAGAGGAACAGGAGCAGCCTGCACGCATGAGAAGAGCTGCCAGAAGGCAAGAGCAGCTCAAGCAAAGAGGACGACTCAGGAGTAAGGCCAAGAGATGATTGGCCTCTCCTATAAGACATAAAAGACCAGCAACGGCATTTGGGTTTTGCCGGAAAACAACATTGATAGCTTCGTCTTCTTGCATATATTTTGTATTGGTGTCTTCTGAACTTCTGCCAAGAAAGGCCTTTGCAGTTTGCCTGATTGGACCAAGATTGGTTATAGGACTGAGGAATTTGTGTTGGGAGGAAGTTGCTTTAATTTAGTTGAACTACGCTGAGAATGAAGTAATTCTTAGCTGTTCGAATAAAGTTTGTTTTTATACTGACTGAGTTTCCTACTATCTACTGGGGCCTGGGTCACAACATTGGTCAACTTTTTCCCGGCTTTACCGTGAGCACCGCCTGCCCCACAGAAATCACTGGAGCTGCTGCTGCTGCTGCTGCTGTGCCCGTGTTGGCTGCCTTTAGCCAAACTCGCGGCGAACGGCATCGTGCTAAGTGCGGAGTTCAAGGCACTGTCCAAGCTTTCGGACAGCCTCTGTTCATGGGTCGACGCTTCTGTGAAGAAAGGGAGAAAGATCTAGGGAGAGGCTTCATGGAAGAATCAAATACCACCCTCCCTAGCAAATCAAGCTACAGAAATTTGCTTATTTGTCTATCAAATATATATCTATATCTATATCTATATCTATATCTATATCTATATATCTATATCTATCTATCTATCTATCTATCTATCTATCTATCTATCTATCTATCTATCTATCTATCTATATATATATATATCTGCCTATCTCACCAAAAGCAACTCTGAGTAGTACACAACAATCAGGAGAGAAACAGCAAATAACAACAAAATTGATTTTGAGCCAATCACCAGGTCACGGTGAGTTCTAGCCCTGCCTTAGGCATGAAAGCCAGCTGGGTGACTTTGAGCCAATCACCAGGTGACGTGAGTTCTAACCCTGATTTAGGCATGAAAGCCGGCTGGGTGACTTTGAGCCAATCACCAGGTGACGGTGAGTTCTAGCCCTGCCTTAGGCATGAAAGCCAGCTGGGTGACTTTGAGCCAATCACCAGGTGACGTGAGTTCTAACCCTGATTTAGGCATGAAAGCCGGCTGGGTGACTTTGAGCCAATCACCAGGTGACGGTGAGTTCTAACCCTGCCTTAGGCAGGAAGGGATGACTTTGGGCCAATCACTAGGAGATGGTGAATTCTAGTCCTTCCATAGTCATAAAGCTGGCTAGTTACTTTGGGTCAGTCACTCCCCCTCCACCTCTCTCTCTGCCCAACCTACCACACAGGGTTGTTGTTGTAGGGAAAATAGAAGGAAGAAGGTGTGTTTGACATTTTCACTGCATTATTTATAATAATAATAAAGGTGGGAGACAGACAAACAAACAAACGATTTACAGAAGACTTGCAAACTTCTGAAAGCAACAGCTAAAGCGATTCAGAATATTAAACAGATTCTCAGCTAAACATCTGCGTGGAATGGTTCCCCCCATGCAAGTATAGAAACCGGAAGGCTCAGGATACCTGTGGAGCAATCCATCTGAGACGAATTCAAATCCCACTCCATTTTCACCCTCTTCGCGTGGAACCCCAAGCTAGATGCCACGGCAAAGTCTACACTCGGAAAGTGGCCGGACTCCGAGCCGCCCTCCTGGTTTTGATCCACCAAGTCGATTTTCCGTTTGAGCGAAGACATGGCGAGCGACGAAGCGACGACCGTCCCTGAGGCCCGGCTCCTGCCCAGCAGATTCACGCCGGGGATGTTATGCTGGAGGAGGAAGTGGTCGATTCTCGCCTTGAGGGACGGGTGGGGAAGGGGTTGCGAATGCGGGCTGAACGCCACCCCCGTGAAAGGATCGCTGGGCACCCGGCCCCAAGTCGCCTCGCTGCGGTTGCACTTCTCCAGGGTTCCTTGGTCGATCACTTTCCCGGAAGGCAGCAACATGGGCAGAGTCATAATCTCCAGGGTGATGGGATCCAGGAATTCTTCCGGGATGTCCTGGAGAGCCTCAACCAGCTTCCGTTCCTGGTTGTCGGAGTGTCCGAAGGGCATGACGTCGCTCTCCATCGGCAGAGGAAGGGCGGGCAGTTGACTTTCCGAGGCGTCCAACAAAGACTTGGTGGCGACCTGGAGGACATCATCCACCACTTCGTGAGAGCAGGACTTGGCTGGTTGGCCCCAGACCTCGACTCTCTTGATAGAAGGCAGGCCGCTGCCGGCCACGTGAGTGATGCAGATTTTCAGGTGCGAGACGCTGTTTAAGGAAGTCGGGCCTTTATTCCATAAGTCCAAAGAGGCGGAGCCGGAAAAGGAGAGGAGAGGGTCTATTTGGTGATGAAAGGGAGGTCTCGGCCGGAAGCCACGATGGCCGAAGGTCACTTTGCTTTGATTCTTTAAGACAGCTTTGCCCACCAACGTGAAGGTCTCTTTGTCCAACGCGGAATGCTGGTTGGACGGAGCGGAGAAGAGAGGCTCGGGGCTGTTCCAACAGGCTTTATTGGATGAGGTAGCGGTAAAAATATCCAAGCCGGTGATGTTGTGGCAAGACCCGGAAGAAGTATCGATATTAATCCGGCAGATTTCCACGTTGAAGGGGAAGGAAATCGTCACGTGTACCGGCGGCTTGATGAAGTATTCGCAGCGGAAGCCGCGGTGCCTCTTGACGGGGTCTTCGGAGACGAGGTTTTCCACTTCGTAGCCGTCGGCGGAAATCTATAATTCAGGATGATAATGGTAAGTAATGGGGAATACAGGCAGTCCTTGACTTACGACCACAACGGAGGTCAAAATTTCTCTGGCTCGGCGAGACAAGTGATGGGAGTCTTGTGCCGTTTTACGAGCTTTCTGGCCAGGCTTGTTAAGTGAATCACTGCGGTTGTTAAGTTAGGAACGCAGCTGTTAAATGAAATGGGCTTCCCCATCGATCACGTAACCCCAGGATGCTGCGACTGTCATAAACGTGGGTCAGTTGCCGAGCATCTAAATTTTGATCAGGCGACCGCGGGGGATGCTTGCAATGGTCATAAATCACTTTTTACAGTGCGGGTTGTAACTTCGGACGGTCGCTAAAACGAAGTGAGTCGAGGACAACCGGTATAATAGGTTCTCCTGTCTTGAGCTAGGGGTTGGAATCGAAGACCTCTGAGGTCCCTTTGAGCCCTAGAGTTCTATGTTTTAGGTTCTAAACCAGGGGTGTCAAATTCAATTTGGTGGCGCAACAGGCTAATGCAGCCTATTATTAACAGCAATTGCTTGCAATATTGCAGGTTCAAGTCCCACCAGGCCCAAGGTTGACTTAGCCTTCCATCCTTTATAAGGTAGGTAAAATGAGGACCCAGATTGTTGGGGGGCAATAAGTTGACTTTGTATATAGTATACAAATGGATGAAGACTATTGCTTGACATAGTGTAAGCCGCCCTGAGTCTTAGGAGAAGGGCGGGATATAAATGCAAATAAATAAATAAATAAATAAAAAATTGAGGGCTGCATCAGGACCGTAGTTGACCTCGGAGGGGCCAGCCGGGCATGGCCGACTGAGTGGCCGTGGCCAGCATGACACCACTCACTGGGTGTGGCCGACTGGGTGGGAATGGCCAGCTGGATGGGCGTGGGTAGCTTGACACCACTCTCCAAACTGCTGGCATGTATCCTCTTTGAGGGCCAGCTCCTTACATTTTCCAGGACGGCCTTGCGGGCTAAATCCAACCACATCATGGGCTGCATCTGGCCCGCAGGCTTTGAGTTTGAGACCTCTGTTCTAAACCATGTGTTTTCCGGCTGTCGCTCTGCAGGTGCCCTTATTTCCATTTCTGAGAAAGGATATGCATAAAGCAACAGAGAATGCGAACCACCACTGACTTACAGTAGTGGCCAAAATTGTGGAAACCTTTTGGGAAAAGTGGATTTTTGAGGGTTGATGGCAAATAACACCAATTTTTTTTTGGGGGGGGGTGTGGAAGTTTCAAGAGAATCCTATTCCACTGCTGGAATGGCCTGGGATGAAGCCCAGACCTTCATCCAATTGAAAATGTATGGAGCCGACGAAAGAAACTTTAGTCAGCAATAAAACCCAGTGAATAGAAGCCATCATTCAAACTTGGTTTCACGTTATAACAGCTGCAGAACTGAAAGACTTGGTTCACTCCATGGGGAGACATTGTAAGGCCGTCATTCATGATAAAGGTTACCCAACGAAGTATTCAGTGACACGGGGATAATTTTTGTATATCTTTTTTCTTCTATGGTGATCATTTTTGTACTGTATATCTCGTTTTTTCTACATGTTTTCCTTTTCTTCTTTATACTGTAACTGCTATTCTAATAGCAAATCCTTCCTAAAAGTGATTGCATTACATTCTTGATTAAAATTATCTTTCCATTGATATATAATTTTATGGTACTACTAAAAAAAAAAAAGTGGTGTTATTAGCTAGATTTAGAAAATACACTTTTCCCAAAAGGTTTCCACAATTTTGGCACTGTGGAGTCAACGTGTCCCTTCATCCCTACGACGGTTTCCTCCGCTGATAAAAGAACTGCGGCACTCTTTGTCTATTTTGCTGTTATACAGGTGGTCCTTGACTTACAACCGTCCATTTGGTGACCGTTCCAAGCTACAAGGGGCTTAGGACCACTTTTCACACTTTACGACCGTTGCAACATCCCTCGAGGTCACCTGATCAAAATTGCTACCAACCTGCCTTCCATTGAGGACCTGTATACTGCACGAATCAAGAAGAGGGCCGTGAAAATATTTGCAGATCCCTCGCATCCTGGACATAAACTGTTTCAACTCCTACCCTCAGAACGACGCTATAGAGCACTGCACACCAGAACAACTAGACACAAGAACAGTTTTTTCCCGAAGGCCATCACTCTGCTAAACAAATAATTCCCTCAACACTGTCAGACTATTTACTGAATCTGCACTACTATTAATCTTCTCATCGTTCCCATCACCAATCTCTTTCCACTTATGACTGTATGACTATAACTTGTTGCTGGCAATCCTTATGATTTATATTGATATATTGACCATCAATTGTGTTGTAAATGTTGTACCTTGATGAACGTATCTTTTCTTTTATGTACACTGAGAGCATATGCACCAAGACAAATTCCTTGTGTGTCCAATCACACTTGGCCACTAAAATTCTATTCTATTCAGGCACCTAGCAACAGGTTCATACTTATGACCGTTGGGGCCGCGTGATCCCCTTCGGCGACCTTCCCGATGAGCCAAGTCAAGGGGGAAGCCAGATTCACATAACAACCGTGTCGCTCGCTTAACGACTGCAGTGACTTGCTTCACAACTGCGGCCAGGAAGATCGTCCGTTCGCTTGATCCGCTCCACAGCTGTCTTGCTTAGCAACAGAAACGGTGGGCTCAATGGCGGCCGTACGTTGAGGACTACCTGTATTGTGTAATTGTGTCGTGTTGTAACTTTTTTTTTTTTTTTTACCTTGTTGCAGTGAATTCTTGGCTTGAACTGTGGAAGGCAGAGATTAATCACCATATTTATGGATGTCGACGGAAATCGGCTTCCCAAATTTTAATCTGGCTCTACGATGAAAACACAACTTTTTAAAAAAAAATCGCAGCAGAGCGGTAAATGGCGGATGACAAAAAAATACGAGACTTGTGATGGGTCACAGGGAAGGTCTGGCTAATCCGGGGCACAATTTTGGGGTGCATCAAAGCAGAGGTCTCCAACCTTGGCCACTTTAAGCCTGGCGGACTGCAACTCCCAGAATCCCCCAGCCAGCAAAGCTGGCTGGGGAATTCTGGGAGTTGAAGTCCGCCAGGCTTAAAGTGGCCAAGGTTGGAGACCTCTGACCCAAAGGACGCTGGGGGCATCAGTTCTTCCTTTCCCTTCCTGCAGCTAAGAGACCTGTCCCCTTCTACACAATCACGACACCTTGTCGATATGAATTCTTCGTTCTAAACGTGGAAGTGATGGCCATCGGTCCTTGGAGGACCAAATTCTAGGGTTTTAACTCAAGAGGTGTCTTATGGATCCTTTATGACTTGTGGTCTTCAACTCCCAGAATACTGAATCCTTCCAGAATTCTCCCATGATGGGCTCAGGAATTCTGGGAGTCGAAGTCCATCAGTCATAAAAGGGCCATTGTTTCCGCCATGCTGGCTCAGGAATTCTGGGAGTTGAAGTCCACAAATCATAAAACGGCCATAGTTTCCCCACCCCCCCATGCTGGCTCAGGAATTCTGGGAGTTGAAGTCCACAAGTCATAAAAGGGCCATAGTTCCCACCCACCCACCTATGATGGCTCAGGAATTCTGGGACAAGTCCACAACTCATAAAAAGGTCATATTTCGCCCCCATGCTGGCTCAGGGATTCTGGGAGTTGAAGTCCAGAAGTCATAAAAGGGCCGTCGTTCCCGATCTCTGGTTTAACTGGATGTTGTGCCGAGAATGTTGATTTTCTGAGATGATTCTAGCTGGCTGGGGAATTCTGGGAGTTGAAGTCCACAAGTCATAAAAGGGCCATCATTCCCTCATGCTGGCTCAGCAATTCTAGGAGTTGAACTCCACGAGTCACAAAAAGACCTTAATTCCCCCCCAACTCCCCAGTTTAACTGGATGTTGTGCGGAAAATGTTGTTCTTCTCAGGTGATCGTAGCTGGCTGGGGAATTCTGGGAGTTGAAGTCCATGGGTCTTAAAAGTGACCAACGCCTAGAAGTTGGGATACTACAAGGCCCCTTCTATAAATACTTGATATATGATATATATTGCATCCTGTATAATCCTGTTGTGTCTGCGCCCCCCGAGTCAGGCCCCCGCCAGAAAGTGATTCAGAAAGTGAGGGGAAGGGCCATCAGGACTTACCTCGGGAGCACCGGCTTCCCTGGCTCAGCTCCAGGAGCCAGAGGCAGGCCAGGTGGAGGAGATAATGAGGCCTCCATCTCCTGACTCTTTCCCCCCCAGGCCACGCCTCCAGACCCAGCTGATGGCAATCAGGCCTGGCTGGACCCTAGGTTTCGTAGGCAGGAGAGGCGGGAACAACAGAAGCAGGGGTGGGGCAGGCCTAGGAAGTGCTGAGTCATGGAGCCACACCCCACAGGATATAAAACCAGCGAGGGCTGCTGTGCCTCTTCGTAGCAGGCAAATCAACTGCTTAACTAGAGCTGAAGTACTGTTTGTTCCTGGGTGACTCATCGGCATCAAGAGAGATAACAGAGACACTTGGCAGACGCTCGCTAGTTTGCTGCCAGAGCTGATAGTGCCGGCTAATTAAGTCATTGCTCGGACTGAGGCGAGGGGGACAGAACAAATCCATTCATTTCAGTGTAGGTTAATAAATCACTCTGACAACATCTGTCAAGTGATGTTTTGGATACGGTGACATCGGAGAACGGTGTTTCTCAACCATGGCAGTTTGAAGATGTGTGGGACTTCCAACTCCCAGAATTCCCCAGCCAGCACAGCCGAGGTCTACAAACTGGCAACTTGAAGTTTGAAGACTTGTGGACTTCAATTCCCAGAATGGAGTTGAAGACTTGTGGACTTCAATTCCCAGAATGGAGTTGAAGACTTGTGGACTTCAACTCCCAGAATTCTCGGAATTGAAGTCCACGCATCTTCAAACTGCCATAGTTAAGAAACACCCAAGGACAATCCTGAAAAAGCCTTTAATACGATTCACACTGAAAGTCGGAAGTGTGTACTAGGTCTAGGACATAAAGGTTTCTACCAAGGGTGAAATGTAAAATTTGTTACCACCGGTTTTGTGGGCGTGGCTTGGTGGGGGTGGCCAACTTTTTTTTTTTACTTTTAAAAGCATTTTTTTTTACTTTTAAAAGCATTTAAAAGCATTTTCGGCCGAAGAGGTTGTAGAAAAAATGCTTTTAAAAGCCTCTGACGATCCCAGCTGAGTTGCCTGATCGTCAGAGGCTTTTCTTTTCTTTTAAAAGCATTTTTTTTTTGCTTTTAAAAAGAAAAAAAAAGCTTGTGACGATCAGGCAACTCAGCTGAGATCACCAGAGGCTTTTAAAAGCATTTTTTCTACAACCTCTTCGGAGGTTGTAGAAAAAAATGCTTTTAAAAGCCTCTGACGATTCCAGCTGCGCCGTGCAATCATCAGAGGCTTTTTTTTTTTGTTTAACTTTTAAAAGCATTTTTTCAGCCGAAGAAAAAATGCTTTTAATAGTAAAAAACAACAACCACCACCTCTGATGATTGCACAGCTCAGCTGGGCATGGGAGGGGGGCAGGGATTTTTGCTACCGGTTCTCCAAACCCACCCGCCGCCATCGCTACCGGATCAGGCGATCCAGTCTGAACCGGGAGCATTTCACCCCTGCTTTAATACAATTCACACTGACAGTTTGAAGTGTGTTCTAGGTCTAGGAAATATAGGTTTCTACCAACTTTAACATAACATAACATAACATCAGAGTTGGAAGGGACCTTGGAGGCCTTCTAGTCCAACCCCCTGCCCAGGCAGGAAACCCTATACCATCTCAGTCAGATGGTTATCCAACATTTTCTTAAAAATTTCCAGTATTGGAGCATTCACAACTTCATGAACTTTTGTTCATGAAGTTCGCTTGTGTCTCTTTCCCGGTACTTCGAGATTTTACAAATGCATGAGTTTCACAACTGAAGTTAGAATGGGACGTGGGTGTCAAAGATACCTGGTTCCTTTCAATCTTCAATTTGAGCTTCAATTCATTGTAATCTTCTATTAGGTCAATCGCACGATATTAAAAGGTCTGGTGGCACCTGGCAACGAATATAAATTGTTTTGATATCATGGTTTGTCTGAAAAAAAACAAACCCTGCATTGTGGTGACGGAAGCTTGTGGAAGTAGAAGAGCAATGCGATTTTTATTCTGGTTAAACTGGGAAAAGTTGTAATACGCTGTCAATTTGTAGCCCAGTATTGGTAGTCCTCGAATTACGACCACAATTGAGCCCAGCATTTCTGTTGCTAGGTGAGATAGTCATTCAGTGAGTTTTGCCCCATTTTACGACCTTTCTTGCCACGGGTGGTTAAGTGAATCGCTGCAGTTGTTAAGTTAGGAGCACGGTTGTTAAGTGAATCTTTGGTGTTGCTTATCAAAAGGTCGCAAAAGGGTTAGAAATGTTAAATTTATGCAAGCACAGAACTTAAGGGAAAGTTTTTATAAAATGTTTTATAGGTGGCATTTAGACCCTAAGAAATTATCATGTATGTATCCAGATATGCAAGGAAAATGTTGGAGATGTAATTGTGATGATGCTACATATTTTCATATTTGGTGGACTTGTAAGAAGATTCAGGCTTTTTGGATAAGGATTTGTTTAATGTTTTGAAAAAGAAGATAAAGTTCCTACCGCAATTTTTTTTATTGGGAATTATTACAGATTGTACAGTAATTGAGACTAAGTTGATCTTAAACTTAGTAACAGCGGCAAGACTATTGATAGGACAATACTGGAAGAAAAAAAGAGTTACCTACAATAGAAGAATGGATATGGAAAGTTGCTAATTTGGCTGAGATGGCTAAAATCTCAGCCTTTTTGAAAGACACTACACAAGAAAAATATCTAACTGAATGGAAAAAATGGATTGAATATGCGCAAAATAGACATCAGATTAAGAGATATCGGATTGCCTTTGAATGATTAGGATGTATTTATCTTTGATTTGTATGGGGGAAGTTAGGATTTGAAAAGAAGGGGGGATTATGATTTGTGTTAGGAAAAATTTAGCGTATGATTGTTTTTTCTTTTGAACTATACCTTGTGTTTGTTCTGGGAAGTCGGGGTGGGGTGGGGAAGAGAGGAGGGTGGTTTTGGAGGGAGGGGGGAGGGGATGGAGTGGGGGGAGGGGGAAAAAAGGAGGGTGAAAATTTTTGTAAAAACTTTTTCAATTAAAAAAAAAAAAGGTCGCAAAAGGGGATCCCTTGACCCCCAGGTTCACTGCAACCGTCTTAAATATGAGTCAGTTGTCAAGCATCTGAATTTTGATCGCATGACCATGGGGATACTGCAATGGTTGTGTGAAAAATAGTCATAAATCAATTATCTTTACAGCGCCGTTATAACTTTGAAGGGTCAATAAATGAACTGCTGTAAGTTGAGGACTACCTGTGTTACAATTTACAGGTTATCTGTTGACATCACTCTCAAAATACAATAGAATTATATTGAGCCATGGTGGCGCAGCGGTTTGAATGCAGTATTGGAGGCCGATTCTGCCCACTGACAGAAGTTCAATCCTGACCGACTTGAAGTTGACTCAGCCTTCCGTCCTTCCGAGGTCAGTAAAACGAAGACCCAGATTGTTGGGGGGAAATATGCTGACTCTGTAAACCGCTTAGAGAAGGCTGGAAAGCGCTGTGAAGCGGTATATAAGCCTAAGTGCCTTCTGTCTGTAAAGCTAATTTGGATTCTACTCATAAATGGGGGGGGAAGAGAAATAAACAATAAATTTAAGATATGCAAAGATTAATCAACAAAGATGAACGGAGGCTAAAACAGAGGAAGAACAGTTGCAGGAATTGGGTATGTCTAGTTTTGTGAAAAGGACTAGGGGAGACCTGATAGCAGGGACCCAATATTTGAGATGCTGCCATAAAGAGGGTGGGGGAGGGGAGACAACCTATTCTAAGCAAGGAGAGAAGCAACCTAGAATAAAGAGACAATCTGGGGCTAAATTGCAATCGTAAGTTGAGAACTTACACAGCTGCCTGCAATTACTGCAGGTTCTAGTCCCACCAGGCCCAAGGTTGACTCAGCCTTCCATCCTTTATAAGGTAGGTAAAATGAGGACCCAGATTGTTGGGGGCAATAAGTTGACTTTGTATATAAATATACAAATAGGATGAAGACTATTGCTAACATAGTGTAAGTCTTCGGAGAAGGGCGGGATATAAATGCAAATTAAAAAAAAAAAAACTACCTGTTCAAAATTGTGCAAAATTGTATTAAAGTGGTGAAATTTACTTTGTGGTCATTTCAAAGCCATCTTCATGTAAGGTGTTTTGTTTTGTTTTTTTGGTGTGCAATACAGAAGTGAATTCCCAATGCCTTCCTCTGGGCTATTTCCTGACAGTCACACCCAGGGGGTCTCCAACCTTGGCAACTTTAAGACTTGTGGACTCTAAACTCCCAGAATTCCTCAGCCAGCTTTGCTTCAACTGGGAGTTGAAGTCCACAAGTCTTAAAGTTGCCAAGGTTGGAGACCCCTGGTCTAACCCACACTTAGTGGTCTCCCATTCAAATAATTACAAGGTCTGGACCTACTTAGCTTCCAAGATCAATCGGCGTGGTACAGGCGCTGCCATCCACTCCAATTAATACACACACATATCCAACTCTTCTTTCTCACTCACGCGTATACACTCACACACACACACCCCCAAAGCATTTTACAATTCTTCTCACAGCTCTCCAAATTCAGGCAAATTTTAATTCCCGTTTCTCAGGCTGACAAGCGGCATGTGAGAAATTTAACGTGAGTTGTGCTCGCTCGGTGGCAAATCGACTGCTGGCCTGTATATACTGTGTTTTCCCGAAAATAAGACCCTGTCTTATATTTTTTTTGGTCCCTGTAATAAGCGCTTGGCCTTATTGCCATGCGCTCAAAAGCTCAATTGGGCTTATTATCAGGGGATGTCTTATTTTGGAGAAAACAGTGTGTGTGTGTGTATTTACTGACAAAGAAATAAAGGGAGACTAGTATAGATCTAAGGGACGCGGTGGCTTAGTGAGCTTGTCGATCGAAAGGTCAGCAGTTCAGCGGTTCGAATCCCTGGTGCTGCGTAACGGGGTGAGCTCCTGTGACTTGTCCCTGCTTCTGCCAACCTAGCAGTTTGAAAGCATGTAAAAAATGCAAGTATAAAAATAGGGACCACCTTTGGTGGGAAGGTAACATTGTTTCGTGCACCTTTGGCCTTGAGACATGCCGGCCACATGCCCATGGAGATGTCTTCAGATGGTTCTGGCTCTTTGGCTTTGAAACGGAGATGAGCACCGCCCCCTAGAGTCGGGAACAACTAGTACATATGCGTGAGGGGAACCTTTACCTTTACCTAGTATAGATCTATTTCAAGCTATTCAGCTCTCACCAGCTAGCCATACCCTTTCTGAGATTCGAACCTGGGCTTGCTTGCATATTAGGCAGATGTATTAACCTCTAAGCCACAGGTCCTCCTCCTTGCTTTGTCAGCTGTACCAGGGGAAAGATTAAGTGGGTTTTTTTCCTATCGAAGCAACCTGGTTTACCCAAATATGAGAGGGAGCATACTGCTGAGCATACCCTGGAATCCCAACAAGGGTACGGCTAGCTGACGAGAGCTAAATAGCTTGAAATAGATCTATACTAGTCTCCCTTTATTTGTTTGTCAGTAAATATAAATTTAACACAAAATAATTTGTCATGTAAGCGACTGCCTGTGAGGGCCCCTGGATTGGGGCTGAAAGGCGAAAGGTAAGCTCCCTCCCGTATTTGGGTAGACCAGGTTGCTTTGATAGGAAAAAAAGCCACTTTATATGGCTTAGGTTTTGGTATGTTCGGGTCTTTTCCCGTGTAAGGTTGAAAGTATTTAGGCAACGTTTCGACAAGGTCTCACTCGTCATCTTCAAGCTGGAGTTTTTGGCTTTGTGCTTATGCTCGCACAACTATTTTTTGGTCTGTGCACAGACCAAAAAATAGCCAACATCTTAAGAAACCCCAAAGACAAGATCCAGCTAGAAAACCAAGGAGTCTATGAAATACCTTGCAAAATCTGCCCAGCAACATACATTGGACAAACTAATACGAGAATAAATGCACGCATTGCTGAACACAAGATTGCAGTCAGAAAAGAAGAAAAAACTTCATCTCTTTTCCAACACCTTAAAGCAACAGGACATGACACTGATTTTGAAGGAATCAAATTAATCTCCAAAACTGAACACTACCACAAGAGAATAATTATGGAAGCCATAGAAATAAACACCCCCATTAAATGAATAAACGTGACGATACCTCCCGCTTACCAAACATCTGGAAACTAGCACTAGTCAAGAAAGGAATCCCAGCAAAAATTGACACCAACACACGACAGGACCTCGAACTCGGAACCAGACCAGAGCCCAAAATGCTGCTTCCCACATAAACATCCACACATGATAAAACCTCAAACTCGGAACCAGACCAGGGCCCAAAATGCTACTCCACACACAAACATCAACACATAACAGGACCTCGAACTCGGAACCAGACCAAGGCCCAAAATGCTACTCCACACACAAACATCAACACATAACAGGACCTCGAACTCGGAACCAGACCAAGGCCCAAAATGCTACTTCCCACACAAACATCAACTTCATTAACCAATTAGCAACACAGCCAACCAATCAGCTTCCAGCAGCTAGGCCAGCAATTCAAAAAACTCCATTAACCAATCAATATGTAGCAACACAGCCAACCAATCAGCTTGCAACAGCTAGGACAGCAATTCAAAAAACTCCATTAACCAATCAATATGTAGCAACACAGCCAACCAATCAGCTTGCAGCAGCTAGGACAGCAATTCAAAAAACTCCATTAACCAATCAATATGTAGCAACACAGCCAACCAATCAGCTTGCAACAGCTAGGACAGCAATTCAAAAAAACACCCCCCAACCAGTATTTATAGAAAAACAGCACTTAAAATCCACACTTTGCTCACATAAGAACAAAGCCAAAGCCTGAAGATGATGAGTAAGATCTCATCGAAACGTTGCCTAAATACTTTCAATCTTACACGGGAAAAGACCCAAACTTACCAAAACCTGCATACATATACCTGTGAAAACCTACAAAAAAATATGTATGTATGTATGTATGTATGAATGAATGTATATATTTATTTTCTGAGGTTTTCGCGGGTGTTTGTATGTAGGTTTTTGGTTATTCGGGTTTTCTCCCATGTAAAATTGGAAGTGTCTTGGCGATGTTTCGACGAAGTCTCATTTGTCATCTTCAGGCTGGCATTATCAGCTTCATTGCTCCTAGACGCATGAAGCTGATAACACCAGCCTGAAGATGACGAATGAGACTTCGTCGGAGCGTCGCCAAGACACTTCCAATTTTAGGTGGGGGGGAAAATAATCAAAGACCTACACACACACACAGAGAGAGAGAGAGAGAGAGAGAGAGAGAGAGAGAGAGAGAGAGAGAGAGAGAGAGAGACATAGACACACTAAAAATTCACAAAGCTGTAATGAATATTCGCAAAGCTGTAATGAATATTCGCAAAGCTTTGCTTTCCTTGGTTTTTTTTCAGTTATGACGGCTGCTCCTTTGCGAAATTATGAAGCGTAAGTCAAATGAAACTGCATTAGAAGTTACGTTTTATTTTCTTACGGATGACAGTGAAATCCTTTCACATTCAAAGAGACATGATGAAAGCTAGCATTACCCCCTCCTCAAATATTCTCTAGGATCCTTGCAAAGGGAATGAAATCGGAAATTAAACAACTGGGAAATACAAGTGTTGTTCAGAAGATGGGCTTCCCTCTATGTCAGGGGTGTCAAAGTCACGGCCCACGGGCCAGATGCGTCATGTGTTGGCCCCGCCCAGTTTAGCGAAGGGGGAAAAAAAGTCCCGATACATCACATGATGCTGCCGTGACGCAGCGCGTTTGACACCCCTGATCTATGTCATCTCAAAAGCTAAAAACTCAAGTCATCGCCACAGGGATTTTTAATTTGGTTCTATGGAATGTTTTGGCTACCCTTCATACACTTTCTGGTACAAATACTTCCGCTGTTCCTCCCGGTTACATTTAAGTAACGGAAACCACTCCCAAAAAGGCAGTTCTACTGGTATATATCCAATTTGGCGGAGCTGCCTCCTTTTCATGGCGTGGAGTCCCAGCAGCTCCCTTGAGTGATACCTGTACTGGTTGCGGTTGGTGACCTGAAGGGCTAACTTCAGACATTCCTGCTCCTCCTGGTTTCTTGGACAAGGTCGTTCTTCTGCTTTGGCATCAGCTGAAATCTCCAAACTGGATCCAGCATCGGAAAATTCCATTTTTTTCCAAATAGGCAGTCCGCGAAATTCTGCCCTTTCCTGAATACGTTGGTCTTTCTTGCTTTTCCCGGGCTGGCTGAGCGATTTCCCTTTCAAAAGCCGATTAATGATGTTATCGGTGAGGAAGGCGCCATTTTTTTTCAATTCCAAGCGCCCCTCCGTCGTGCCTTCCAAATTAAACGGCAACGGCTTTCGGTTGACGTCTAAACGGATTTCTAAATCCACAGACCTGATGTGAGGCAAGACCGCGTGCAGCTTGACAAACTGGGGGCCGCCCAGCACGTCTTCCAGGAGGGACCAAGCCACGTTGAATTCATGCTTCAAGAAATAATTCCGCATTTTTTCCGCCATCTCTTGCTTGCTTTGGGCGGTCAGACGGCTGCCGGTGTAGCCCGGGCACTCGATTCCCACTGTCCCGTCGAGGGTGAAAAAATCTTTCCAGAGATCGTGTTTACAGATGCTGCTTAACTCGATAAACTCGGGACTCAACGCGTAGTCGAGCAAATCGTAAGGGAAACGCTCCACAAAGGCCAACCCCACTAAGGAAGTGATCAGATGCTCAGGAAATTTATTGTATTCAAACAATCTCGATTCCAGCTGTTCCGACAGGCTGGAGTAAAATTCTTCTCCGTTGGGAGGATGGTAGTTCAAGGTTCCAAAAGACCACAACAATTTTGCAATGTCTTTGGTACGGCACTCCGCCGCCTTGGAGGGGACCGTGGCCGCGATAGCATTCAGGATGCCTTCGTCGCAATAATGCAACGAGGAGCATGCAAACGCGATGTGCATGATCCCCGGGATGCTGAGAGTGGAGATTCTGGGAGGAATAACATGCCCCAGCTCCTTCAGAAAGTCCAGGTGGTCCAGGTGAACCCCACGGAACATTTTGAGCACATTCACGATGGCAAAATTGCTCATGTCTCCCAGGGAGCCACAAATTTTGTCTCCGATTTTTCTCGAGAGCGGTTCGGACATATTACTTTGCGACTTGAAGAAGCCTAAACAGATGATCCCGACTTCCTCCAGATTGAGGGCATGCAAATGTTTCAAGACCCAGGCCTCCAACTTCTTCACTAACTCTTCAGGGGCCTTCCGGCCTTCGCCGACGATGTAGACCAGCTGAACCAACTGGGTCACAGACGGATCCTTCCGGTTCATGCTGACGTCGTTCAACATCGCGTCCAGATACTGAGGGACCTTGCAGCTCAAACAACGCCACAGATCGGCTACCAGCAGCTGCTGATTCAAGCTCAGGTCCTCGACTCGTCGGACGAATTCGGCTTCTATGACTTTCAACATGTAATGGATAGGCGGGATGCCTAAGGCGACAAAGGCCTTCAAAAGCAGAATCAGCTCCACGTTCCCAAACAGGTGGGCGTTCTTAACGACACCCTGACACAGCACCGCGAATCTGGAGCTGGATTTGAAATCCTGGTGTTTTTCAGCCGGCAAATGGCTCAGCCGGAAGAAAGAGTTCACGATGTCCTTGGGTTTCATGTACTCTTTCAACATGGAGACGTTCTGGAGGATGAAATGATATTCTTCATCAGAAAGGGGCTGGCGGTGCTCCTCTGGGTTGTAACACAGAGATTGGTACCCGGGCCTTTGCTGCTGGAATTGTCTAGCCACATCCTTGCTGCCGGGAGACTTTAAACGGACCTCGTCTTTGTCATTCTTTACGGAGGACAGCAGCCACGAGTCCCTCGGGGAAGCCCGAGTGCAGAAAGCTTTGCTGTGTCCCAAATCTAGAAAACCGTTCTTTGCTCTTGAAAGCCTCGGCAGACAGAGAACGTTGGGTGCATTCTGGATGCATCTAATGCTAGTTCTGGAACAAACGTATTGAAGCGCTCCTTCTCGCAAACCTTTGAAGGCATCCTTGGGAAGGAGGCACTTCGATTCCCGGAAAATGGAGGGATAATAACATAATTGGTACCCTGGCAGCTTCCAAGCTTTGAGCACAACGACAGGTTTGGGGTCTCTGCCTCTTCTATGGATGTTTTGGGTCTCTTCTTCATGGGGGAAGCTCTTCGTGATCTCCATCTTGGGAAATGCAGGTGTCTTACAAGATCGCCCTGAAAATCTTCGGCATATTATCCACGTAGACATGGTCACAATTACCGGGCCAGGTACTGAAAAAAGGGCAGATGAAGAATAAGTGGCTTCCACTTTTTTCTGTTGTTATCAAGAGATATTTTGATAGGCTACATTTACCCAGAACGTCAAAGAATCCAACGCGCTCTACAGCCAAAGAAAACTAACAGAGTAGCTAGATACAACTCTACTTAGCTTTTCACGCTCTTCTTTTACATACATTGAGCAGCTAAGTCACCGGGCTAGAAAGCAAGCAACGGTGAGTTTTAGTGTCAACCGTCCCATTGGCATATGCAAAGGAAAAAAAAACTGTGACAAGAGAATAACTTCACTAATGGATCCACACAGGCACAGAAGAAGCAAAACCAATTCTAAAGGTTCCCATCAAAAGCAGGATTGGTAAATTCCCTTTTCCCCTTTAAGGCCACCCACTGTCCATCATCCACCAATCCCAATGCTTTGTGTTTTGGGAAACTGTCTGTGCCGTTCGAAAAATTCTCGTAACATGACCTTGACGTGTGGGAACTTTCTTGGCTTGCTTGGCTCCCTCACCCTCTCCCAACACCCCCAATAATGCCACCTCTTCCATTTCTGTTGTCAAACTACGAGAAGAATTGCAGGTGGTGGTAGAATTTGGGTCAGCCTTGACACCTAGTCTCACTTTAGGAATGAAAGCCGGCTGGGTGACTTTCACTGTCTCTCTACCCAACTATTCTCACAGGGTTGTATATAGGAGTTGGTGACCCTTTCAGAGCTGTAGGCAACGAAAGTTTATTTTAATATACATGTAATGTATATAACATTACATGTATATTAAATGTTTTTTTTTAATTTGCATTTATATCCCGCCCTTCTCCGAAGACTCAGGGCGGCTTACACTGTGTTAAGCAATAGTCTTCATCCATTTGTACATTATATACAAAGTCAACTTATTGCCCCCAACAATCTGGGTCCTCATTTTACCTACCTTATAAAGGATGGAAGGCTGAGTCAACCTTGGGCCTGGTGGGACTTGAACCTGCAGTAATTGCAAGCAGCTGCTGTTAATAACAGACTGCATTAGTCTGTTGAGCCACCAGAGGCCCATGTTTCCCCGAAAATAAGACCCTGCCTTATATTTTTTTGAACCCTGAAATTGAATCCTTATTTTCAGGGATATCTTATTATTTTGGGGCACTTAGAGCAAGACAGGACTCCTCTAGCTGTCTTACCTGATTTCCAGCTCTGTCTCCCTAACTCTATCCAGAGGAAATGGCGGGGACCAGCCGCACATGCGGTTAAATATTTTCAGGGAGGGCTTATTCTCGGGGAGGTGGGTGTATTTTAGCGCATGCGCTCAAAAAAAAAAAAGTACGAATAATAAAAAGCCCAATTGGGCTTATTATCAGGGGATGTCTTATTTTAGGGGAAGCAGGGTATATGTAAATATATAAAATATATATAATTATTGTATATAATTATACAATAATGCCAATTAGGGTATATTCAAAGTAGGAATAAAGTTATTCTAAGTTGTTACGGAGAAAATAGGAGGAGGAAGTTGTGTTGGATATATTCACTGCTTTGAGATATTTGTAAAAATAATGAATGAATGAACGAACCCAGAAATGGAGTCAATTATTTCAGGACTAGAAAATTTTCCACCCTCAACTTTATTTATTATTGGCCCAGGCTGCACTGGTTACTGGTGGTCTTCCGGATGCGATTCAAGGTTCTAGTTATCACCTTTAAATCGCTCCATGGCATGGGACGGGGATATCTACAGGACCGCCTGCTGCCGTAGTTACCTCCCCATCGACCAGTGCGCTCTCATAGGGAGGGCCTCCTTAGGGTGCCATCGGCCAACCAATGTCGGCTGGCGGTCCCCAGAGGAAGAGCGTTCTCTGTGGGAGCTCCGGCCCTATGGAATGATCTACCTGTGGGACTTCGTCTTCTCCCTGATCTTTGGACCTTTAAGCGCGAGCTGAAAACCTTCTTCTTTCATCAAGTGGGGCTGGCCTAAATGACTAATCTTAATATTGAGGGTTTTTAGGGGGTTTTTAAGGGGTTTTAATATATGTATTACTTTTTCTTTTACAATTTTAACAAGCAGCGTATTGAATTAGATTTTTAATTGAATATTGTATTTTAAAATCTTTCGATATTTATGTTTTATTTATGCTGTACACCACCCTGAGCCTTCGAATATACCATCCTTCTATTTACAAAAATACAGAATCCATTCATACATCTGTTCTCCTCCTTCACACAAGCATGTAAAAACGAACATGGATATTAACCCTTGAATACACATTCCATCCGTCCATCCATCCATCCAGATTCTCCACCAAAAACTTTCCTCTCATGTTATCCCATCAAAGTTTCTCTTTCAATCAATTCTGTCCCCTTTCCTCGATGTCCTGGATGGAGATTATGATTTTGCTGCAAACAAACATCACCCAACTTTCACACTATAAAGACATCGCATGACACCCGAGAGTCTATTTCCCTACAATAAGAAGACTGAATATCCAGGTACCTTTCTTGGCCGGTTCAATCAAAAGTGGAAAAAATCCCATTTGCTACACTCTTAAAACGTTAGGAAGCACAGATGCCTCCAACCTGGCCAACGGAAGCTCTGGGGGTTGAAGGCCACCCATCTTAAAAGGTTGCTGCGGTTGTGGAAGAATGGAGTAATGGCTACAGTGCTGGGCTAGAAATCAGGATGTTTATCGTGAGTTCTGGTCCCACCTTAGGCATAAAAGCAGGATAGGTGATTTTGGGCCAATGACCAAGAGACGGTGAGTTCAAAGCCAGCTGGGTGTCTTTAGGGAAATCACCCGGAGATAGTGAGTTCTAATCCTGCCTTAGGCACGAAAGCTGGCTGGATGATTTTGGGCCAATAACCAGGAGACTGAGTTCTAGACTCACATTAGATATGAAAACCAATTGGGCAACTTTGGGTCAGTCACTTTCTTTCAAGTCCAGCCCCACTTCACAGGGTTATTGTGTGGAAAACAGGAGGAAGGAGCATTAGGCATAATCCCCCACCTTGAGTTACTTATAGAGCAGTAGAGGTAATCCTTAATTTGCGACAGTTCGCTTAGTGACTGTTTTAGTCCTGCCTTAGGCACGAAAGCTGGCTGGATGACTTCGGGCCAATCACTGGGAGACTGGGAGTTCTAGTCCTGCCTTAGGCATGAAAGCAGGCTGGATGACTTTGGGCTACTCCCATTCTCTCACATGCCAACCCACCTCACAGGGTAATGGGGAAAACAAACCTTTGGTCTACATAATGCATACTGTAATAACGAGTTATATCGTTCGTGATAACATAGCTGAAAGACACTTTGGAGGTTGTCTATCCATTACTTCTTGTCCTGCTTTCAGGTGCTATGGAGAATAAATTGCCCCGCCACCCTTTCCTGTACAGCTTTTTAAAAGTTATTAGGCGTTATCAGGTCTTAGGGAAACCTAAGCCTTGACAAAGTTAACAAGAGGTGGAAGGGGACTTGGAGGTTTTCTAGTCCAGGGGTCTCCAACCTTGGTCCCTTAAAGACTTGTGGACTTCAACTCCCAGAGTCCCTCAGCCAGCAAAGCAGGACTGGCATAAAATGGATATTTATTATTAATTTTAATGGGGTTTTATGGTTTTATTGTATATTTTAATTAATGGGCCAAATTGAATAGGTTTTTTAGAATTGGTTTTAATTGTATTTTGTACTTATTTATTGTTGTTTTACTTGGCTGTAAACCACCCTGAGTCCTTCAGGAGAAGGGCGGTATAGAAATTAAATTATGATGATGATGATGATGATGATAATAAGTCCACAAGTCTTTAAGGGACCAAGGTTGGAGACCCCTGTTCTAGTCCAATCCCCTTGCCCAAGCAGTAGACCCTATACCAGTGATGACTAATCTTTTTTGCCGTCGCGTGCCAAAAGCGGGGAGAGCACGGGGGGGTTGCGCACGCATGTGCCCACACAACCATAATTCAATGCCCCTCCGCACTCCCGTGCATGCGCTCGTGACTTCCCTGCTTTTGGCACGCAATGGCAAAAAGGTTACCGGTGGGCCCAGTAGGCCCATTTTTCGCCCTCCCCCAGGCTCCAGAGGCTTCCTTGGAGCCTGGGGAGGGTGAAAACAGCCTTCCCCGCCCCCACCGACCCTCTGGAGACCGGAAACGGCCTGTTTCCCGACTTCCAGTGGGCCCGGAAGGGTGGAAAACCAGCTGGCCGGTATGCGCCTGCGCACTGGAGCTGAGCTAGGGCAACACTCACGTGCCCACAGATATGGTTCCACGTGCCACCTGTGGCACCCGTACCATAGGCTCGCCATCATGGCCCTATACCATTCCAGACCAACGGTTGTCCAATCTCTTCTTAAAAACCTTCAGTGATGGAGCAACCGTAACTTCCTTCCGCTGACTGTTCTCGCCGTCAGAAAATTGGTCTTCAGTTCTACTCTTTCTTTCGTTCATTTCATTTTTAATTTCTTTGATGCCCCATCCACGCATTCAAACGAATCCACGCATTCAAAGGAAGAATATAAAGGTAGGGGGCCTCTGGTGGCTCAACGGACTAATGCAGTCTGTTATTACACACAGCTGCTTGCAATTACTGCAGGTTCAAGCCCCACCAGGCCCAAGGTTGACTCAGCCTTCCATCCTTTATTAGGTAGGTAAAATGAGGACCCAGATTGTTGGGGGCAATAAAAGTTGACTTTGTATATAATATACAAATGGATGAAGACTATTGCTTGACATAGTGTAAGCCGCCCCTGAGTCTTCGGAGAAGGGCGGGATATAAATGCAAATAATAATAATAAAAAAGGACTCGTTTACAGCTGGTGGTAAGATTTTCGAGCAGACATTTTGTTTTTCGATTTCAAGCAGCAAACGAAGCCACTGCGTGATCTGTAAAATGATGCGAAGGATAGAGAGTGTCCTTCGTCTCTTCCATCTGCTTTTATCCCTGAAATCACATCCCTTGCAGCGGGGTGGGGAAATTAGAAACAAAAAAGCCACAAAACAGGCAAGAAGATTTGTGAAATTGCCCTTGCTTTAGATTAAAGGGAGGGAGACGACGATCTGTTACTGCCACCTAGTGCTGAGAAGAACCAGTAGTAAAATGATAGTAGTGCTCCTCAGAAAAAAACAAAGAGCGTGAATTGGGGGCTACAATAAGGAGGAGGAACAATACAAGTTTTTAAAAAATGGTACTAAACATTCAAGAGTAACTTTGGAGCGTCTCCTATCTAGGTAGCTGGAATGCTCACTTAACAGCTGGAGGTTTCAATCAGGATAGAGCTGGAAGGGACCTTGGAGGTCTTCTAGTCCAGCCCCCTGCTGAAGCAGGAGACCCTGGCCTATACAGGTTTCAGACAGGTGGCCGCCCAGTCTTTTCTTAAAAACCTAATGAAGCACCCACAGCTTCTGGTGGCAAGCTGTTCCACTGGTTAACTGTCCTCACTATTGGGAGGTTTCTCCTTAATTCTAGGTTGCTTCTCTCCTTGATTGGTTTCCACCCACTGTTCCTTGCCTTGCCTTCTGTTTTGGAGAATAAATTGACCCCCTCTTCTTTACGGCAGCCCCTCAAATACTGGACTATTCCTATCATGTCCCCCCCAGTCCTTCTTTTCTCTAGACCAGCCAAGCCCAAATCCTGCAACCGTTCTTCGTTATGTTTTGGTCTCCAGGCCTTGCAACCCTAAGCAGAAAGGATGAAAATGGCCTCGTGGCAGCCTCTATCAACCCCGTGCTAGTGACATTTTGTGCATTTCAGGCTAGGGTTTGAAAGCTCACTAAGATTGCATTTTTGCAGGCCCCCTCCCTGGCCTAGGTGGGAGGGGCTGCATCAACCCTGTTCTGTCCCCCTCACACCTCAGTCCGGGAAGCACGAGAAAATGACTCAATTAGCTGGCAATTGAGTCCACGGCAGCTATCAGCTCTGGCAGCAACCCAGCGAGCGTCTGCCAAGGTTTTTCTGTTATCTTTCTTGATGCCGGCGTGTCAACCAGGAAATCAGGAATAAACAGCACTTCAGCCAGTGGTGGGATTCAAATAATTTAACAACCAGTTCTCTGCCCTAATGACCAGCTGGGTAGGCGTGGCTTGGTGATCATGTGACTGTGCGGGTGTGGCCAATTCAATGTCACTCACGTCGATGGGCGCTTCGCCTTAGCTGTTACAATGTAATAAGGTTTAACCTGAGAGGCAGTTTCTGTAAGCAGGGCAATAAAGATTAGGCTAGAAACAACACCAGAATGTTTCCTTCCTGCTTTCCTTACCGGATTAGCCCCATAAAGTGGAAAAAACCGAAATAAGATTTCTTCCAGCAACCGGTTCTCCGAACTGCTTAGAAAATTAACAACCGGTTCTCCCAAATAGGTGCAAACTGGCTGAATCCCACCACTAACATCAGCTCAAGTTCTCTCTAGGCAGTTTGATTTTGTTCGTCACGAAGCAGTATAGCAGCCCTTCCTGCTTTTATACCCTGTGGGGTGTGGCTCCGTGACTCAGCACTTTCTAGGCCTGCCCCACCCCTGCTTCTGTTGTTCCCGCCTCTCTTGTCTACGAAACCTGGGGTCTAACCAGGACTGATTGTCCTCAGTTGGGTCTGGAAGCGTTTCCTGGGCTGGGGGAGATACAGGAGAAAGAGGCCTCATCACCTCTTCCATCTGGCCTGCCTCTGGCTCCTGGAGCTGAGCCAGGGAAGCTGGCCCTGCAGAAGGGAGCCCTGATGGCCCTTCCCCCTCACTCTCTGAGTCACTCTCTGGCAGGGGGCCAGGCCCGGGGGGTGGGGGGGCTAGAGCCACAACAAACCCACATACGCCCTATGTGGGGAAATTAGACCCGTTTGGGTTTTTCCACTAACTCATATGCCAGGATTTGACAGAAGAAAAAGATAGTTCCTAAGGTATTTGCTGGCTTTCCTTGAGCAACTGATACCTACCTAAGCATTTAAATCACTCGTTACTTGGGGAAAGAGATTTGCAGCCTACGGCGAATGCAACCAGGGCAGCTCTAAAAATGAATCAAACAAGATTTCTTGATGGTTGATCACTAGTTTGCAAGAATCTCACCAGACTTGCAAGATATACACCAAGTGCGTTCGACCTTGGCAACCTTTGTGGACTTCTTCAACTCCCAGCATGGCTCTCTGGGGAATTCTGGGAGTTGAAGTCCGTAAGTCTTTTAAAAGTTGCCAAGGTTGGACACCCCCGATATGGATCTAAAGGTTTAACTTGAAATTTATTTATTTATTTAATTAAACTTTTAATTAATTAATGTTTTATAGGCTCAGATGAGACTCCAAGCTAGAATTAACCCCCCACACGGCCACCCCCACTCTTTGCGGCTTCCTCTGCTTCAGACTGTGGTTTCACCACAAATACAGACAGTCCTTGACTTATGACCAGAATTGAGGCCAGAATTGGTGTTGCTAAGTGAGTGTTAAACAAGTCTTGCCCCATTTTACAACTTTCCTTGGAACATTTGTAAAGCGAATCACTACAAGTGTTGAATTAGTAACACGGCTGTTAAGTAAATCTGGCTTACCCTTTCACTTTGCTTGTCAGATGGTCGCAAAAGGGGATCACATGACCCCGGGACACTGCAACTGTCATAAGTACATGCCAGTTGCCAAGCGTCTGAATGTGGATCATGTAACTACGGGGATGCTGCAACAATGGTCGTAAGTGTGAAAACGCTCATATCTCATGTTCAGGGCTGATGTAACCGGTCACTAAGCGAATGGTTGTAAATCGAGGATTACCTGTACCAGTAGTCTTCGATTTACAGCAGTACGTTTAGTGACCGTTCAAAGTTACCACCCCCTAGTGACTTTGTTCCACTCTTTTTGTGAAAGTTTTGCACACTTACGACCATTGCAGCATCCTCAAAATTCAGTTCCTTGGAAAACGGTTCGCATTTATGACGGTCGCGGCATCCCAAGGGTCCCGTGATCCCCTTTTACGACCTTCTGACAATCAAAGTCCAAGGGGAAAGCCCGATTCCACTGAAAAACCGGATTCCTAACTCAGGAACCCCCTGGGATGTCCCAACCTGTGGCTATCTAGGTAACTAACAGTAAACAAGAGTCGGAAGGGACCCTGGAGGTCATCTAGTCCAACCCCACTGCCCCACGCAGGGACACGTGTACTAGGGATTCGAACCGCTGACCTTTCTGATCGACAAACTCAGCGTCTTAGCCGCTGAGCCACCTGGTCAGGTTTTAAGATGGGCAGAAGGGAAAGATCTCTAGGGCAAAAAGTCAGTCTTGGCACTTACCCAGGCTGGATACCAAAGCTCCTCCCCTTGCCCCTCCCTCTCAAAGAGGCTCCACCCCCACCACGCTTTCTAATCAGGCGCCAGCAAACTCTTTGAGATGACAGGAGGTGCACGTGAGAAAAGGGGCGAGGAGGGGGGAGGGGAGACAGGAGACCCCCCCCTCGAATCCATTGGGGGGGGCAGAAGGAGATTCCCCCCCACTCGATCCTACCCGCCGATTGCTCAATTCCCGGGCAATGACGTCACAGCCACGCAGAGCAGCCTTCCCCAACGCGCCGCCCTCCAGACCACCAAGCATGCCCTGCCTGGGGGCGGGGCCACGTAAAGCGGGGCTGTGACGTAAGACGCGTAGGGGGCGGGGCTTCGCGCCCCAGCCCTTCCCCCGCGAATGCGTCAACCTTTCGCCCTCTGTGAGGGACGTGGGCGGGGGGGGAGGGGGGAGAGCCGGTCTGTCGTCCCTTCACCCCTCTCGACTTGAAAACACGGGCCGCCCCTTCTTTCCCCGTCCCACACTCACCACGGCCTACCCGTCCCTTTTTTCCTTTTTCTTTTCTGACACGGCCGCTCGGCGAGGCTCCTCTTTCTCCCACCGCAGGACCACTTCCGGTCTGGTGGCGTCACGCACTTCCGGCGAAGAGCCCCTTAACGGCCGGAGTTAACCTCGCCGGAAAAGAGAATCTCGCGCAGGCGCCCTGTGGAAAGGAAGAGAGGGGAGGGCCGGAAGGGAAAAGAAGCGGGGCCTCCTCTGCCTGCGCGCGCATACCCGGGGAAAAACGACATAGAGCCGGCGACGCCATTGCGCAGGCGCCAGGGGGCGCGCGAGAGGTTTCTCTGCAGTCGTGGAGTCCCCGATTTCCCCAAGCGGCTTATTAATATTCGTAATTAGGAGAAAATTATTTTGCGGGGAGAAATAAGGAGTATTGTATAGGATGGGATTTGCTAGGTGCCCTTGGATGGGCCTCTGCCAATAAGCCCCATTCCCCATTGCAAAACCTGCTTTGCCAAGTCTCCTGCTTGTGAGGAGAGAGAGTTGGACTAGATGACCTACCAGGTCCCTTCCAATTTGTTTTTTTCTTTGGAGTAATCTCACGTGCAACACGTGCACGCTTCAGCTTCAGGCAGTGCCTCTGCTGGCCAGAAGGGAGGATGGGGCAGCTACAGGTAGCCTTATTTATTTATTTATTTATTTATTTTATTTGTTTGTTTGTTTATTTGTTTATTTATTTATTTTTCTAATTTATAGACCACCCTATAGACCAAACACAGACTTCAGAGGATAATTAGAACTGCAGAAAAAATAATTGCTACCAACTTGCCTTCCATTGAGGACCTGTATACTGCACGAATCAAGAAGAGGGCCGTGAAAATATTTGCAGACCCCTCGCATCCTGGACATAAACTGTTTCAACTCCTACCCTCAAAACGACGCTATAGAGCACTGCACACCAGAACAACTAGACACAAGAACAGTTTTTTCCCGAAGGCCATCACTCTGCTAAACAAATAATTCCCTCAACACTGTCAGACTATTTACTGAATCTGCACTACTATTAATCGTTTCATAGTTCCCATCACCAATCTCTTTCCACTTATGACTGTATGACTATAACTTGTTGCTGGCAATCCTTATGATTTATATTGATATATTGATCATCAATTGTGTTGTAAATGTTGTACCTTGATGAACGTATCTTTTCTTTTATGTACACTGAGAGCATATGCACCAAGACAAATTCCTTGTGTGTCCAATCACACTTGGCCAATAAAATTCTATTCTATTCTTCTCCCAAAGGACTCAGGGCAGTTTACAGCCAAATAAAACAAAATACAAACAATACAAAAGTTAAAAACATATTTTGTTTAAAAAACTAATTCAATTTGGCAAAAAATTAAAAACTCTAGCAAAAACCCCCATTAAAACTATTAGGCCAGCCCTGCACGACGAAACAAAAATGTCTTTAGCTCGCGGTGAAAAGTCCGGAGGTCAGGGAGTTGTCGTATCCCTGGAGGCAGCTCGTTCCAGAGGGCAGGAGCCCCCACAGAGAAGGCCCTCCCCCTGGGGGTCGCCAGCCGGCATTGTCTGACTGACGGCACCCTGAGGAGGCCCTCCCTATGGGAGCGCACAGGTCGATGGGAGGCAATCTGTAGCAGCAGGCGGTCCCGTAAGTAACCCGGCCCTATGCCATGGAGCGCTTTGAAGGTGGTAACCAACACCTTGAATTGCACCCGGAAGACCACCGGAAGCCAGTGCAGCTTGCGCAGGAGCGGTGTTACATGGGAGCCTCGAGTTGCTCCCTCTATCACCCGCGCAGCCGCTTTCTGGACCAATTGGATCCTCCGGGTGCTCTTCAAGGGGAGCCCCATGTAGAGAGCGTTGCAGTAGTCCAGGCGGGAAGTGACGAGGGCGTGAGTGACCATGCATAAGGAATCCCGGTCTAGAAAGGGAAGCAACTGGCATATCAGGCGAACCTGATAAAAAGCTCCCCTGGCAACGGCCGTCATATGCTCTTCTAAAGACAGCCGTACATCCAGGAGGACGCCTAGATTACGGACCCTTTCCATGGGGGCCAATGACTCGCCCCCAACAGTCAGCGATGGAATCAGCTGGCTGTACCGGGATGCCAGCATCCACAGCCACTCAGTCTTGGAGGGGTTGAGTCGGAGCCTGTTTTTCCCCATCCAGACCCGCACGGCTTCCAGACACCGGGACATCACTTCAACGGCTTCGTTGGGGTGGTTAGGGGTGGAAATGTACAGTTGTGTATCATCAGCGTACAGATGACATCGCACCCCAAAACCACGGATGATCTCACCTAGCGGCTTCATGTAGATGTTGAACAGGAGAGGTGAGAGAACCGACCCTTGTGGCACCCCACACATGAGGCGCCTCGCGGCCGAACTCTGCCCCCCTGCCAACACCGTCTGTGACCGGTCAGAGAGGTAGGAGGAGAACCACCGAAAAACGGTGCCCCCCCACTCCCAACCCCTCCAGCCATCGCAGCAGGATACCATGGTCAATGGTATCAAAAGCCGCTGAGAGGTCTAATAGAACTAGGGCAGAGGAACAACCCCTGTCCCGGGCCCTCCAGAGATCATCTACCAACGCGACCAATGCCGTCTCCGTGCTGTACCGAGGCCGAAAACCGGACTGGAATGGGTCAAGATAGACAGTTTCATCCAGTTTCATCCTAGACTTACAACGTTTAGTGACCATTCGAAGTTACAACGGCACCGAAAAATGTGATTTGGGACCGTTTTCCCAACACTTGTTAAGTGTGAAATTCCAGCAACCTGGAATTAAGGAGAAACTTCCTAAATCGTGAGCTCAAGTAACCGGTGCAACAGCTTGCCACCAGAAGTTGTGGGTGCTCCATCATTGGAGGTTTTTAAGAAAAGAATGGACAGCTACTTGTCTGAAATGGGTAGAGGGTCTCCTGCTTGAACAGGGGGCTGGACTAGAAGACCTCCAAGGTCCCTTCCAGCTCGATTCTGATTCTGAAATCGGCATCCCCCATTGACTTTTCTTGTCAGAAGGCCACAAAACACGATCACGTGACACCCCCCCGGGCACTACAACTGTCACAAATATGAGTCAATTGCCAAACATCCAAAATTTGATCACATGACCATGGGGATGCTACAACGGTCATAAATGCGAAAAACAGCCATAAGTTACTTTTTCCAGTACCTTTGTAATCATGAACGGTCACTAAATTGAATGGTTGTAAGTCCGAGGACTCCCTGTAAAATCAGGAAGCAACCGTGCCGGTTTTTTAAGCTTAAAGTATTTTAAGCTTAAAATACTTGGTTGAATTCAAGTCCACTTTCAAAATGAGGCTCGGATAGTGTTGTTGCACTGCGGTTTCTTTCAGCCGGATTTTCCTCAAAAGGTTACAGATAGTCCTCGACTTACGACCACAATTGAGCTCAAAATTCCTGTTGCTAAGGGAGAAATTTGTTAAGTGAGTTTTGCCCCATTTCACGACTTCTCTTGCCATAGTCGTTAAGTGAACCACTGCAGCTGTTAATGTAACAACATGGTTGTTAAGCGAATCTGGTTTCCCCATTGACTTTGCTGGTCAGAAGGTCGCAAAAAGGTTGCATGACCCCGGGACACTGCGATCGTCATAAATATGAACCAGTTGCCGAACGTCCAAAAGTAAAATCATGTGGTCATGGGGTTGCTGCAACGGTCGTAATTGTGAGAAACAGTCATAAGTAAATTTTATTTCAGTGCTGTGGTAACTTTGAACAGTCACTCAATGAACTGTTATAAAGCGAGGACTACAACTTCCCCGCAGCTTTTGATAAATGGCCATAAATCAAATATTTTCAAACAGGAGAATTCTAGCAAGGCGGTATCTCTACGGGCAAGAATTAAATCGATTTAGAGCCTAATAATCCTAGACGTGTTTGTTCAGAAGATAGTCATGCTATCTTTTTTTAATTATTGTTAAGTTTGTGGCTATAGAAATAACAACAAGTGGAATCCTAGCCTGGAGCCCTTTGGAATTCAGTGGCATTTACTTCTGATTAAATCTGATTAAGTTTCCAATGCTGTTGTGCAGATCCCGAATCACTTGAGAGTTAATCTAAGACGTAACACTCCATTCCCTTTTCATGTTTATAGAATAGAATAGAATAGAATAGAATAGAATAGAATAGAATAGAATAGAATAGAATAGAATAGAATAGAATAGAATTTTATTGGCCAAGTGTGATTGGACACACAAGGAATTTGTCTTGGTGCATACGCTCTCAGTGTACATAAAAGAAAAGATACGTTCATCAAGGTACAACATTTACAACACAATTGATGGTCAATATATCAATATAAATCATAAGGGTTGCCAGCAACAAGTTATAGTCATACAGTCATAAGTGGAAAGAGATTGGTGATGGGAACTATGAAACGATTAATAGTAGTGCAGATTCAGTAAATAGTCTGACAGTGTTGAGGGAATTATTTGTTTAGCAGAGTGATGGCCTTCGGGAAAAAACTGTTCTTGTGTCTAGTTGTTCTGGTGTGCAGTGCTCTATAGCGTCATTTTGAGGGTAGGAGTTGAAACAGTTTATGTCTAGGATGCGAGGGATCTGCAAATATTTTCACGGCCCTCTTCTTGATTCGTGCAGTATACAGGTCCTCAATGGAAGGCAAGTTGGTAGCAATTATTTTTTCTGCAGTTCTAATTATCCTCTGAAGTCTGTGTTTTTCTTGTTGGGTTGCAGAACCGAACCAGACAGTTATAGAGTGCAAATGACAGATTCAATAATTCCTCTGTAGAATTGGATCAGCAGCTCCTTGGGCAGTTTGAGCTTACTGAGTTGGCGCAGAAAGAACATTCTTTGTTGTCCTTTTTTAATGATGTTTTTGATGTTAGCTGTCCATTTGAGATCTTGCGATATGATAGAACCCAGAAATTTGAAGGTTTCTACTGTTGATACTGTGTTGTCAAGTATTGTGAGAGGTGGAAGTATGGAAGGGTTTCTCCTAAAGTCTACCACCATTTCTACGGTTTTGAGTGTGTTCAGTTCCAGATTGTTTTGGTTGCACCACAAGGCTAGTCGTTTTAAAGCTACGTTGTGCTAGACTGGGCTTTTATAATCTCGCTTTTCAAAGTTTTCCAAGCTTCTTGGCATGTTTTGCCCTTCAGGATTCTTCTCATCCATGGTATCCTTCCCAGTGGTGGGTTTCAATTTTTTTTTTACTACCGGTTCTGTGGGCATGGCTTGATGGCTGTGCCATGGCTTGGTGGGCATGGCTCGGTGGGCGTGGCAGGGGAAGAATACTGTAAAATCTCCATTCCCACCCCAGTCCAGGGGAAGGTTACTTCAAAATTCCCATTTCCTCCCGATCAGCTGGAACTTGAGAGGCAGAGAATAAACGGTGGCGGGGCCAGTCAGAATTTTTATTACCGATTCTCCGAACTACTCAAAATTTCCGCTATCGGTTCTCCAGAATACCGAAACCCACCTCTGATCCTTCCCAAACGCTCTCTAAATTTATTGAAATTGGCACTCTTACAATCCAAAACTCTAGTCTGGCTTTGTTCTACTGCTTGTGCTTGCATAATGCTAAATTTCAATGCAGGGAGTCTTCAACGTAAGACCACAATTGACCCCCCCCAAAAAAACCTGGGTTTTTCCCCCAGATTTTTCAGGTTTTTCCCCCAGGCCTTCCCATTTCAAAGTCCACCCTTCTTAAAAAGTGTTCCAAACATCTTAAAATTGGTTCAAACATTGAGAGATCTGGGAACACATCACCTGCGTCTCTCCAGGGCTGTTTTCCTTCTTAAATTTCATGTGGTTTTGTTCAGGAGTGTAATGTAAAATTTGTTACTACCGGTTCTGTGGGCGTGGCTTGGGGGGTAATGTGACTGGATGGGCGTGGCCAACTTTTTTTTTTTTACTTTTAAAAGCATTTTTTCTACAATCTCTTCAGCCAGAGAGGTTGTAAAAAAAATGCTTTTCAAAGCCTCTGAAGATCAGGCAATTCAGCTGGGATCGCCAAAGGAGCCTTTTAAAAACATTTTTTTTACAGCCTCTTCGGCTGAAGAGGTTGTAAGAAAAATGCTTTGAAAAGGCTCTGACGATCCCAGCTGAGCCGCGCGATCATCAGAGGCTTTTTAAAAAACGTTTAAAAGCATTTTTTCGGCCGAAGAAAAAATGCTTTTAAAAGAAAAAAAAACACCTCTGATGATCGCGCGGCTCAGCTGGGGCGGAGGGAGGCAGGGATTTTTGCTACCGGTACTCCAAACCGCCCACTGCCATTGCTACCGGATCGGGCAATCCGGTCTGAACCGGGAGCATTTCACCCCTGGTTTTGTCCTTTCAGACATTTTTATCACCACGTTTTTGTTATTCTTCCTTACAGTTACACAGAAATTTGGAGAGTCACTTTACAATTGCAATGGATTCTTACCGTTTTGAATATTTCAATATCACCCGCAAGTTAAAATCTTAAATTATTGGTCATCAGGCCAACCGTTACCCAGTACAAACATAAATTATTTGTCCTGCTGTTGACATATATATTTCCACCAGAATGTCTCTGCCTTTAGTATATGGGTACTCCTCAACTTGCAACAATTCACTTAGTGACCATTCAAAGTTACGGCACTGAAAAAAAGCGATTTAACAACCGTTTTTCACAGTTACAACCTTTGCAGCATTCCTGCGATCACGTGAACAAAATTCAGATGCTTGGCAACTGGCATGTACTTATGACGGTTGCTGTGTCCCAAGGTCGTGTGACCTTCTGACAAGCAAAGTCAATGGGGAAGGCAGATTCACTTAACAAACAGGTGACTAACTTAACAAATGCAATGATTCACTTAACAACGTTGGGTGGCAAGGAAAAATCACTTAACAAATGTCTCGCTTAGCAACAGAAATTTGGGGTTCCATTGTGGTCGTAAGTCGAGGACTACTATATAATGGATGGGGAGAGCATTCACCTGGTAAAACTCACTAGAAATATAGGGAAGGCTTTTCCTGTTGAATTTCCTGCGAATGGTACATGACCTCTATTTGAAAATCAAAGCACATCTTAAAAATGGTTCTGAAATGGATTTTTTTCATAGTTTTCTGTGCTTATCAGCGGAGAGATAGACCGAGGAAGGCCAAGCTAATAAATAACCTGAATAAACCATTTTTTCCGTGTTCTCCAGAACAAACATTCCACGTTTACATTCGGATGCCTAGATTGGCGGGACAAAATTCTTTTGGTAAATACCACTCGTGTTTTTTTTTAAAAAAAACAACAACCTTGAATTACAGTCTAATTAGCTGAAAGTCTCACCCCTGTTGACTTTTAGTTCAATAATTTACGAATGTAAAAAAAATAAAATCACTCTTTTTAAAACCAGTTTACAAGCAGCAGGTTGTTTAGGATAAAGATGAGTTTTTTTTAAAAAAAGCCTCTAGTAAGAGGCATGACTAAAATAATGTGGAAATGGATGACAGGTTCATTAATTAAATCGGCTGTTTAGCAGAGGCCTTAATTGATCTGCGACAAGTTTCCGGAATAAGTGCAATGAAGAGTCTATTACTCATCTGTTCTTATTAATGCTGCTTTATCTCTGGGTTTGAATAACCGACCGACAATCCTGCATATATAAATATTTATTATCTGGGAGGTCCTGTTACAGCAGTAACTGTGAGAGGGATCTCCTAAGGTGGTGATGGCGAACCTATGGCACGCGTGCCCAAAATGGCACACAAAGCCATGTGGCCCGGCATGAGCGGCCTTGCCTGTTTGTCTTCTGGGTTTTTGGCGCGCATGCGCATGTGACGATCATGTGTCCTTTGCATGCGCGGCAGTCAGGGGTGGGTTCTACTTACCTTTATTACCGGTTTGCATCGTGCAAGTGCGCAGGCGCTCGCTCCGCTCTTTCTCTCTCTTGCGCGCTCTTCTGCGCATGCGCAGAAGAGTTTTGATGACGTTTGGGTCAGTGGGCGGAGCCTCCCGCTGGTTTTACTTACCAGTTCTATAGAACCGATCCAAACTGGGGGCAACCCACCGCTGGCGGCAGTGTCGAAAACCAGTGTCTGCATGCGTGCCGGCCAGCTGATTGGCTTTTCCAGAGCATGACCCTTTTGTGTTCGGCAGTGCCGAAAACCCACATGTGTGCTGCCCAGCTGATCGTCGGGCGCGCATGTACGCTAGAACCCAGAGGTTCGGCTTTCCCGGAGTGCAGCCTTGACGAGCGTGCGCGTGTGCCAGAGATGGGCTTCAGCAGATTCTGACCAGTTCTGGAGAACCGGTAGCGGAAATTTTGAGTAGTTCGGAGAACCGGTAGTAAAAATTCTGACTGGCCCCTCCCCCATCTATTCTCCGCCTCCTGAATCCCAGCTGATCGGGAGGAAACGGGGATTTTCCAGTAATCTTCCCCTGGATTGGGCAGGGAATGGAGATTTTATAGTATCCTTCCCCTGTAGTGGGGTGGGAATGGAGATTTTATCCTTCCTCTGCCATGCCCACCAAGCCACACCCACAGAACTGGTAGTAAAAGAATCTGAAACCCACCACTGCTGCAGTCCTCCCCTCTGCTCCTGCCCAAGGCTTTGTGGCAGGCGGACGTTCGACAGGTAAAGTTTCCCCAATTGCTGGGTTTCAGCTGAGGCTCCCTTCAGGATTCATTGCCCAATGGATGCTCCAGGTATGGCAGGGTAGTGGAAGAGGGTCTTCCTGTAGCCCTCTACCTAGTTTTAGCCCTTTCCTCTAAACTTTAGGGCCTCCAGGGGTGGGGGAGGCTGTTTTTGCCCTCCCCAGACTCACAGAAAGGCTCTGGAGCCAGGTGAGAGAGAAAAACGGGCCTACCAGGCCATCATGTGCCAGGAGCGGGAGGAAATGGGGTGGGGTCGCACACGCATGTGCGGGGGTGGGGCGCATAGAATTATGGGTGTCGACAAACACACGTGACAACCTCCTCCCGCCCCCCGCCGGCACGTGATGGCAAAAAGGTTAGTGTTGTGACCCAGGTTCCTGGACCCGGACTCCTGGACTCGGATGATTCAGAAAGTGAGGGAGAAGACCTGGCCAGCCCTGCTTCTCTTGAGCCCTTTCCCTCCCTGGCACCCACTCAAAGGGAGGAGGAGGGGCCGGCAAAGCCTGATTCCTTGGAGCCTCCTTCTGATTTGGCAACGCCCCAAGAACAGTTTTGGAGTGATGCAAGATTACGCAGACGTGACCGGCGTGCGCAGCAGCGGAAGAGTTGGGACAAAGCCAAGTCATAATTGTCATGCAGTGACATCTGCAGAGACTATAAATAGGAGGCGGGACTTCCTGGTTTTTTGTCTTGGACAAAGTAATGAATTTGCGCGGGCAATCTGTATCAACGGAGGGAAGAATATATTCGTGAGTAATTCTGGCCTTATCTGTAATTTCCTTGTTATCTCCAGAAACTTGGCAGGCCCGTGGGTAGACGTAGCCAGGACATTTATATATATGTAAATAAATCAGAAAAGGAGGCCTCTGACTGACTCTTTGCTGGGAGTATTGGGGGAAGGGAAACAGAACATTTTGTCCAAGACCCCGACTAAAACATCTTCTACCAAAGATGGACCAGCAGCAGGTACAACAGCAGTTACAGCAGCTACAAGCGGCTAATCAACAGCTCCAGCAGCAAGTGGCTCACTTGGCAGGCCAACTTGCTGCCAGGGATGTGGCTGCAGCCCCCATCCTCCCACCTCCTCCTCCTCGCCGCAGTGCCCGATAACCGTGCCGGATAAGTTTTCTGGGCAGCCTGAGATGTTCCCGACCTTCTTGGGACAGTGCCAGCTCTACATGGCTATGCGGCCAGAGGATTTCCCAGACGACTGGGCTAAGGTGGCCTTCGTGATTAACCTTCTTTCCGGCTCGGCTGCTCGATGGGCCACACCCCTCTTGCTCCAGGATAGCCCCCTGCTGGCGGACCAACAGCGTTTTTGGCAGCACCTGCGCACCATGTACGAGGACCCAGTTCGAATGCTGACGGCAACCAGGCGCCTTAAGGAACTCTGTCAAGGGAAACGCCCCCTGCAGGAGTACATCGCCGAATTTCGTCTTTTGTGCCAAGACTCTGACTGGAATGATGCAGCGCTGGTGGACGCGTTCCAGGAGGGACTCTCAGAGGAATTGCAAGATGAGCTGGCCCGGGTGGAGGCGCCGCGGACCCTCGACAACTTGGTGCCCCTTTGTCTCCGACTCGATGCCCGTCTGCAACGGCGACCATCCCGTCGCACCCCCCGGGACCCGCCGTCGACATCTGCACCCCCACTTCCTGCACCACCAGCACCCCAGGTCGCCCCACGTTTTGTAACCGCTGCGGAAGAGCCCATGGAGTTGGGAGCGGCCAGACCTCGCCTGACAGCCCAGGAGCGGAACCGGAGGCGCCAAGGGGGATTGTGCCTGTACTGTGGAGAGCCCGGCCACTTCGCCGCTTCTTGCCCCAGAAAGCGAAGTGGGGCACGCACGCCGGTCCCCGAATCACAACGTAACCAATCGGGAAACGGAGCAGGCCCGACCTCGGGGAAACCCTAGGTCGGGCACGTACTAAGCCCCCACTGGACGTTGCGGAAGTAGACTCTGGGCCCCCTCGGCATCTGATTCTGGACACACGGATATGGTTGGGGAACCAGTCGGACGGGCTCCAGGCGCATGCGCTGGTGGACTCAGGGGCCACAACAAACTTTATGGACCAGGCCTTTGTGACCCAGTTTGCGGTCCCCATGGTTCCGGTGGACCCTCCGATGCGGGTAGAGACAATTGATGGACGAGAACTGGTGTCCGGCCCCATTAAATTCGCCACCCAGCCTTTGCGCCTGGCTATTGGGGACCATGAGGAGGCGATCCAGTTTTATGTCACGGCGGACCTTCATTTTCCCTTGGTCCTTGGGATGGCCTGGCTTCGGACCCACGATCCTCAGGTGGCCTGGTCGCGGAACGCCATCTCTTTCCCGAGTCTGCAGTGCGTCGACCACATCCGCCACACCTGTGCCGGCCAGAACGTCCCCACCGCTGCCATCACCTTGCCTCCGGAGCTGACGGACTTCGCCGACGTGTTCAGCGAGAAGGAAGCGGACCGACTACCCCCGCACCGGCCCTACGATTGCCCCGTGGACCTTCTGCCCAACGCACCACTGCCTGTGGGACGCCTGTATTCCATGTCGGAGCCCGAGTTGGCCGCCCTCAGGGACTTCCTGGACAAAAACCTGGCCCGAGGGTTCATCCGGCCTTCAAAGTCCCCTCTCTCGGCCCCGGTCCTCTTCGTGAAGAAGAAGACAGGGGACTTGCGCCTGTGCTGTGATTACCGCCGGCTAAATGCCATTACGGTACGGAATCGCTACCCCCTGCCGCTCATCCCGGAGCTACTGGAGAGGTTGCGGGAGGCCACGATCTTCAAGCTCGATCTCCGCGGGGCCTACAACCTGGTGCGGATGCGAGAAGGAGACGAATGGAAGACGGCATTCAGCATCCGATACGGACACTACGAATACACTGTCATGCCATTTGGGTTGACCAACGCTCCCTCCGTTTTCCAGCACTTCATGAACGACGTGTTCCGAGACATGTTGGATCGGTTCGTGGTTATCGACATCCTGATTTATTCCCGGTCCAGGGAAAGCCACCTTCGACACGTCGGTCTGGTTCTGCAACGCTTGTGGGAGCAACAACTCAATGCGAAGCTGGAGAAATGCGTCTTCTTCCGGACTTCCATAGAATTCCTCGGGCATATCATCTCGCCCGAGGGCATAGCCATGGACCCATGTAAAGTAGAAGCTTTGTGTAGCTGGGAAGCCCCTCGTCGGGTGAAGGATGTTCAGCGCCTGCTGGCCGCCAACTACTACCGGACCTTCATCCCGGGCTTCGCCACACTGACGGCTCCACTTACCCAGCTCCTCAGGAAGAAGGTTGCGTTCCGGTGGGGTCCCCCGCAGCAAGAAGCATTCACAGCCCTCAAGAAAGCCTTCGTCATGGAACCCGTCCTGAGGCATCCTGACCCGCTCCGGCCTTTGTGGTGGAAACGGACGCATCCAATGTGGCTCTGGGAGCGGTGCTGCTACAGGCTCCGACGAATGGCGGCACACTTTTTCCCTGCGCTTACTACTCCCGGAAACTGAATCCTTCCGAGCGCAACTACACTATCTGGGAAAAAGAGTTGCTGGCTATCAAGGCTGCATTCGAGGCTTGGCGACACCATCTGGAGGGGGCCCGACATCAGGTGGAGGTCCGAACGGACCATCGGAATCTCGAGCACCTCACCACAGCTCGGAAGTTGAATCAGCGGCAGATCCGGTGGTCGTTGTTTTTTGCCCGGTTTAACTTCCGCGTGACCTACATTCCCAGCGGTCACAACCAGAGGGCGGATGCCCTGTCCCGCAAGCCAGAGTACCTCTGCGCCAAGGACCCCCTTCCTCCACGGACAGTGCTGCCGGCAGAAGCCTTGGCCGCAGCACGGCAGCCAGTGGACTTGCGGGCCCAGGTGCGAGAGGCACAGCGCCAGGACGTCTGGTCGCAGCAAAGGAGAGCGGAGGTGGGCCCCGCGTCTCCTTGGACCTTGGAGGAGGACTTACTCAAGTTTCGGGGGCGATTATATGTGCCCACAGGACCACTCCGAGCCCTTGTCATGACCCAGTGCCATGACAACCCTGCAGCAGGACATTTTGGGTTCTTCAATACCCTCCACCTGGTGACACGGACCTTTTGGTGGCCCCGAGTGCGGCATGATATACATGCCTACGTGACATCCTGCGTACCGTGCCGGCAAGCCAAGACCGCCACGGGGGCCCCTCCCGGGCTCCTCCAGCCCTTGCCGACACCCGACAGACCCTGGGGGGCGATCTCTATGGACTTCCTGACAGACCTGCTGCCGTCCTCTGGGTTCACCACGGTGCTGGTGGTGGTGGACATGCTCACCAAGATGGCACACTTCATCCCATGCCGCGGACTGCCCACAGCCGCAAAAACGGCCCGTCTCTTTCTGCAGCACATCTTCCGCCTCCATGGTCTACCGGACAGGGTGGTTTCGGACCGCGGAGTTCAGTTCACAGCCCGCTTCTGGAAGAGCCTGATGGCCGCGTTGGAGGTGCAGGTGTGTCTGTCATCATCGCACCATCCGGAGACCGACGGGGGTACAGAGAAGGTCATCGGTATACTGGAACAGTATCTCCGTTGCTTCATCAACCAGCAACAGGACAACTGGGCCGACTACCTGTCCCTGGCGGAGTTTGCTTTTAACAACTCTCAGCACACCTCTACTCAGATGACCCCGTTCTTTGCCAATGTGGGGTACCATCCGCGGCTCTTCCCTCTGGCACCACCGGACTCTCCTGTTCCCGAAACGCAGACCTTCCTGACGGAATTGCATGCGGTCCAACAGTTGGTATGTCAGCAGCTGAATCGGGCAAAGGAGGACTACAAACGGTCCGCCGACCGCTCCCGACGGGCAACGCCCCCGCTGGCAGTTGGAGACTGGCTCTCCACCAAACACCTCCCATCCGACCGACCGGTAAAGAAGTTGGACCACCGATCCATCGGCCCGTTCCCTGTCGAGGCAGTCATCAACCCAGTAGCCTACCGACTGATCCTGCCACGATCCATGCGGATCCACCCCATTTTTCACTGGTCCCTTCTGGTTCCTGAGGCCACACCGAGTCCCCTTCGGTGCCCAACAGCACCCGTCACTGTCGCCGAGGACGGATCGGAGGAATATGAAGTCCACAGCGTACGAGACTCCCGCTGGCTGAAGGGTCGTTTCCAATATTTGATCGCGTGGAAGGGATACGGGACTGATTTCTCCTGGGTAGATGCCTCCGACGTTCATGCCCCTGACCTGGTGCAGGCCTTCCATGAGCAGAACCCAGCCCGACCGCATCCCGATCGTCAGCCCCGGGGGAAGGGCCCTGCGGTGAGGGATAGTGTTGTGACCCAGGTTCCTGGACCCGGACTCCTGGACTCGGATGATTCAGAAAGTGAGGGAGAAGACCTGGCCAGCCCTGCTTCTCTTGAGCCCTTTCCCTCCCTGGCACCCACTCAAAGGGAGGAGGAGGGGCCGGCAAAGCCTGATTCCTTGGAGCCTCCTTCTGATTTGGCAACGCCCCAAGAACAGTTTTGGAGTGATGCAAGATTACGCAGACGTGACCGGCGTGCGCAGCAGCGGAAGAGTTGGGACAAAGCCAAGTCATAATTGTCATGCAGTGACATCTGCAGAGACTATAAATAGGAGGCGGGACTTCCTGGTTTTTTGTCTTGGACAAAGTAATGAATTTGCGCGGGCAATCTGTATCAACGGAGGGAAGAATATATTCGTGAGTAATTCTGGCCTTATCTGTAATTTCCTTGTTATCTCCAGAAACTTGGCAGGCCCGTGGGTAGACGTAGCCAGGATATTTATATATATGTAAATAAATCAGAAAAGGAGGCCTCTGACTGACTCTTTGCTGGGAGTATTGGGGGAAGGGAAACAGAACAGTTAGCCATCACTGCTCTAAAGTATTGCCACTGGGTCTTTGAGGCTAAAACATAAAAAAGAACGTTTGCTGGAACTGGGTATCTACTTTAATGAAAAGGAGGACTAGAGGTGACACGATAGCCGTATTATTTGAGGGGCTGCCCAAAGAGGGGGTCCACCTATTCTCCAAAGCATCTGAAGGCAGGACAAGAAGTAATGTGTTCTGACCCAGTTCCCCACACACGACAAACCCTCTGTAGTTGAAGCAACGATTCCTTTATTAGGTGCACCGGCAGCCCCGGCAAAGTTTCTCTCTCGCCGCAGGCTAACAAATCTGTCCGGCAGGGAGATGAATAGCCCCCACTGCCGGTGCTACCGGTTCGGCGGGGTGGTGGTGGGGAGATTTCACTGCTGGCCCAAAGTCTCCCAGCTGGCTTTCATGCCTAAAGTGGGACTAGAACTCGCCATATCTGTGTTCTAATTTTTATGAATATAAAGTGTTAGTGTTAAATTTGTACCCTATGACTATCATTAAGTGTTGTAAGTGTTGTACCTTGATTAAGGCATCTTTTCTTTTATGTACACTGAGAGCATATGCACCAAAGACAAATTCCTTGTGTGTCTAATCACACTTGGCCAATAAAAAATTCTATTCTATTCTATTCTATTTTATTCTATTCTATTCTATTCGATTGCCATCTCTTTTACCTTTTTAAAGGGAAGGGAAGTTTTGCTCCATCTTCTTTTTCCCTCCCGGAATAAATACTTTTCAGAGCCAGGTGGAGATTAAGACAGATCAATACACATATAATATATGTATATATAGACTTGTATATATTTATATCTGTTACACATGTATATACACAATACTTCTCTATAACTTTGTGCACGCGTATGTAAATATATATTTATTTATGTTTTGCAAATATATATTTATATCTATCTATCTATTTGTATTTATTATAAACAAAAATAACAACAACCTTGGAAGGCAATAGCTGTTTTCGTCTTTAGAATGCAGAGGTGTGATGAAATTGAACTGCGCCAGAAGGCAGAGGTGGTATTCAGCCGCCCGAACCGGTAGCGGAAATCACTGGTGGGCGAGCCCACCTGCCCCAGCTGTATGCCGTCCAATTTAGGCACGTTTTAGAGGCCGGGCGTATGTGCGAAAGGCGTGCGAGCGAGTAAAGCATGGACACACGCGCTCTCACATTTGCGAACTGGTAGGAAAAGTAAGTGGCGATAGGTGTAAGCAACCGTTTAAAAATCGCTGCCTTTTTTTATACAAAAAGACCATAACTTAATCAGAAAGGCAAAGGCGATCAAACAAAGTTTGAGTGCAAAAAAAAACTAGGTAAGAGAATTTTTATTTTATTTTTTTTTAGCATTTTTTAAATTCTCTTTTCTTTTTTCTTTTTTTTTCACCCTTCACTTTGGAGAAGAACGAACTCTCCTCAAAGATAGTTCCCCCCCACCAAAAATAAAATAAAAATAAAAATCAACAGTCGAGTATCGAGTATGTGACAAAAGGATTAACAAGTTTTGATTCGGGACGCCTGACTTAAAATTCACAGTAAGAGCAGAGAAACCGGTGGGGGCTTTAAACGAGGATATAAAAGAACATCAGGGCAATTTTGCTCCCGATCTACAGGTGGTCCTTGACTTACAGTGGTTCGCTTAGTGACCGAAGTTGCAACGGTCCTGACAAAAAAAAGTGAATGTCAATGACTGCTTTTCACAAACGTGAAAAGCCGCATCCCCATGGTCACGTGGTCAAAATTCAGGCGCTTGGCCACTGACTCGTATTTACGACGGTCGCAGTGTCCTGAGGTCGTGTGATCCCCTTCTGCGACCTTCCGAGAAGCAAAAGTCAACGGGGAAGCCAAATTCACCTTCACCAAGTTAAGGAGAAACTTCCTAACAGTGAGGACAATTAACCAGTGGAACAGCTGGCCACCGGAAGTTGTGGGTGCTCCATCATGGCAGGTTTTGAAGAAGAGAGTAGGACAGCCGCTTGACTGAAATGGGTAGAGGGCCATGATGGGACGCAGAGCCATATCTGTGGGCACGCGAACGTTGCCCTAGCTCAGCGCTAACGTTGCCCTAGCTCAGCACCAACTGATTTTCGGGCCTTCCGGGCCCACCAAAACTTGGGAAACAGGCTGTTTCCGGCCTCTGGAGGGAATGGGGAAGGCCGTTTTTGCCCTCCCCAGGCTCCTAGAAAGCCTCTGGAGTTTAGGGGGGGGCGAAAAACGGGTCCACTGTGCCATCAGATGCCAAAAGTGGGGGTGTCGCGCAACCATACGTGGGGGGGGCACGGGGCGCATTGAATTATGGGTGTGGGCACGCACGCGACACCCCCCCCCCGCTTTTGGCACCCGATGGCAAAAAGGTTAGCCATCACTGGTATAGGGTCTCTTGCCTGAGCAGGGGGCTGGACTAGAAGACCTCCAAGGTCCCTTCCAGCTCTGTTCTGTTTCAATCTACCAAAGCCCAACCAAAGTTGTGAACCCTTGAGACAAAACCTAAACAGAAAAGGAGACGACTTCTTGTAAATCCTGGAGCGATCCAGAATGACTCTGGTACCGTAGGAACCCTAAAATTGAGAATTTGGCAAAGGTGGTCTTTTTTATCATTTGAAACTTCTGTTCTGGATTTTTCTGCTCTTACCGTGCAACGTAGTTTGTTAATCACATTTTTTTTTCAACCCTCTCTTTGTACACGTCTTTTTGCTTTAATCGTCACATAAACAGATACAGAGAGTATTTACATCCAAGTAACTTGCTTCTGTATAATTTTAGCAGCATTAATCAGTAAATCCTTCTCTTTGTGTTTCCGTCTATATTCATTTTCACTTAGCAGGCAATCTATTCCATCGGGTTGCCTTGGTCTCGGATAGGTAGGTTCTGCGCTCCATTCAAGAATGGCAGATATTCTCTTTTAAATCTAAGACAGCATATGTATAGATATATATATTATATTTTATATATATATATATGTATTCTTTGTTTTCTCTTACCAGGCGAGGTACAAAAAAAAGTGCCTTGTTTTTTTGAAAAAGAAATCTTGAAAAATGTCTTCCTACAGGTAAGACAAGTCACAGTTTACGAAAAGACCTAACAGGGTCTTTTGAGTCACTTCAACACAAAAAATAAAGAAAACGAAAGAAAGGAAATGTAAAGAGAAGAGGAGAGAGGAGAGGAGGAAGAGAGGAGAAGAGGAAGATGAGAGGAGTGGGAAGAGGAAAGAGAGGAGAGGAGATGAAAGGAAGAAGAGAGAGGAGGAAGAGAGGGATCTTGGAGTCCTAGTTGACAACCATTTAGATATGAGCCAGCAGTGTGCAGCAGCTGCTAAAAAAGCCAACACAGTTCTGGGCTACATAAACAGAGGGATAAAATCAAGATCACGTGAAGTGTTAGTGCCACTTTATAATGCCTTGGTAAGGCCACACTTGGAATATTGCATCCAGTTTTGGTCTCCACGATGTAAAAAAGATGTTGAGACTCTAGAAAGAGTGCAGAGAAGAGCAACAAAGATGATTAGAGGACTGGAGGCTAAAACATATGAAGAACGGTTGCAGGAACGGTTGCAAGAAAGAAGCAACTTAGAACTAAGGAGAAATTTCCTGACAGTTAGAACAATTAATAAGTGGAACGACATGCCTGCAGAAGTTGTGAATGCTCCAACACTGGAAATTTTTAAGAAAATGTTGGATAACCATCTGACTGAGATGGTGTAGGGTTCCTGCCTAGGCAGGGGGTTGGACTAGAAGGCCTCCAAGGTCCCTTCCAACTGTTGTTATGTTATGTTAAGAGGAAAGAAGAGGAGAGGAAGAAGAGGGGTGGAAGAGAAATGAAGAGAAGAGAAGAAGAAGAGAGGAGGAAAAGGAAAGGAAGAAGAGGGGAGAGGAAGAAGAGGAAAGGAGTTGAGAGGAGAGGAAGAGAGGAAGAAGAGGGGAGAGGAGAGGAGGAAGAGGGGAGAAGAGGAAGGAGAGGAGTGAGGAAGAGCTTACGCCAAATTCCTGACCTTCGGACATTTCGTCGCGAACTCAAGACTCACCTTTTTATCCGCGCGGGGCTGGCTTAAATTGGGATTTTAAATTTTAAATTTATTAATTTTAAATGGGGTTTTAGTAGAGTAAATTTTAATCATTGGGCTAATTTAAATAAGTTTTTTAAATGGGATTTTAAATTTGTATATTGTATTGCTGGTTTTATTATGCCTGTACACGCCCTGAGTCCTTCGGGAGAAGGCGGTATAAAATTAAATAAAATAAAATAAAATAAAATAAAATAAGAGGAAGAGGAGAGGAGAGGAGGAAAAGGAAAGGAAGAAGAGAGGAAGAAGAGGAAAGGAGTTGAGAGGAGAGGAAGAGAGGAAGAAGAGGGGAGAGGAGAGGAGGAAGAGGGGAGAAGAGGAAGGAGAGGAGTGAGGAAGAGCTTACGCCAAATTCCTGACCTTCGGACATTTCGTCGCGAACTCAAGACTCACCTTTTTATCCGCGCGGGGCTGGCTTAAATTGGGATTTTAAATTTTAAATTTATTAATTTTAAATGGGGTTTTAGTAGAGTAAATTTTAATCATTGGGCTAATTTAAATAAGTTTTTTAAATGGGATTTAAATTTGTATATTGTATTGCTGGTTTTTATTATGCCTGTACACCGCCCTGAGTCCTTCGGGAGAAGGGCGGTATAAAAATTAAATAAAATAAATAAATAAATAAATAAGAGGAAAGAGGAGAGGAGAGGAGAGGAAAGGAAGAAAAGAGGAGAGGAGGAAGAGGAAAGAAGAGGAAGAAGAGAGGAGGAAAAGGAAAGGAAGAAGAGGGGAGAGGAGGAAGAGGAAAGGAGTTGAGAGGAGAGGAAGAGAGAAGAGGAAAGAGAGGAAGAAGAGGGGAGAGGAGGGAGAAGAGGAGAGAAACCTTGGTTGAACCAAATACACACAGAACATAACGTCCTGGGGAAGAAGAGAAGGTTATTTTGCAGGGGGGGTTGTAGGATAAAAATCATTTTTCTGTGGGATAAAGGAGACAAATTTCCTTCCTGCCCCATAACACCAAAAGTCTGAGCGTAGCTTTTTTGAAGTCAGAGCAAATCCACCTGGCTTTAGATGCAGGGCAGTGATTACAGGTACTCCTCGACTTACAACCATCGGCTCAGTAACCGTTCGAAGTTACAACGGTACTGAAAAAAGCTGACCGATGACCGTTTTTCATGCCTGCGACCGTCGCAGCAATCCCTGCGGACACGCGATCAAAATTTGGGCGCCCGGCAACCAACCAGCACGGTCGTGCATGATCCTAATTTGCAGCCTTCCTTCCCAGCCGGTTTCTGACAAGGAAAGTTGGAAGGGGGGGGGAGCCAGATTTGCTTTACGACCGCACGATTCACTTAACGCCTGTAGTGATTCGCTGAACAGCTGTGGCGCCATAAAATGGGGCCAAACTCACCTTAACAACAGCGTCGCTTAGCAATGGAAGTTTTAAGCTCAATTGTGGTCGTAAGTCGAGGACTACCGGTATAGAAAATGTGATAAAACCAGCTTTTTTGCTGTCGCGTGCCAAAAGCTGGGGGGGGGGGGTGTCACACGGGCTTTTGTCCACACACATAATTTAATGTCCCCACACGCCCCACCTCCCTGCACATGCGCACACAACCCCCCTGCCCCCCCCCCCCCCCCCCTTTTGGGAACGCGACAGCAAAAAGATTACTGGTGGGCCTGGAAGGCCCGTTTTTCGCCCTCCCCAGACTTCAGAGGCTTTCTTGGAGCCTGGGGAGGGCAAAAATGGCCTTCCCTACCCTCAGGAGGCCAAAAACGGCCCATTTCCTGACTTCCGGTGGGCCCGGAAGGCCTGTGTTTCGCCCTCCCCAGACTCCAGAGGCTTTCTTGGAGCCTGGGGAGGGCAAAAATGGTCTTCCCTACCCTCAGGAGGGCAAAAATGGCTTCCGGTGGGCCCGGAAGGCCTGTCTTTTGCCCTCCCCAGACTCCAGAGGCTTTCTTGGAGACTGGGGAGGGCAAAAATAGCCTCCCCCACCCCCTCAGGAGGCCCTCCAAAGGCCAGAAACAGTCCATTTCCTGACTTCCGGTGGGCCCAGAAGGCCCGTTTTTTGCCTTCACCAGGCTCCTAAAGACTTTCTTGGAGCCTGGGGAGGGCAAAAATGGCCATCCCTATCCCCCGGAGGCCCTCAGGAGGCTGGAAACGGCTCCTTTTCCAACTTCTAGTGGGTTTCAGGCCAAAATTTGTCCCACCTCAGTAGCTGAATTCTGCGTAGAACTTCCATTTTATCCTCATCCCGTCCTCTTCCTTCCATAGCTCCCCGTTCCATTCTCGGTGGACCCCCAAGAATTTGAAAACTGGAATGAAGCCCTGGTAGTCCTCGACTTACAAGAGTTGTTTTAGGGGCCGTTCAAAGTTACGATGGCACTGGGGGAAAAAAAGGGACTTAACGACCGATTTTCACGCTTAATGACCATTGGGTCATGGTGATTTAGGTCCGGACGTTTGATAACTGGTTCATATTTATGACGGTTGCGGTGTCCTGGGGGGGAGGCGGGGTGCCACGTGATCCCCTTTTGCGACTTGACGAGCAACGGCAATGGGGAAAGCCAGATTTACTTAACAACCGTCTTGCTCTCTTAACGACGGCAGCGTTCCACTGAACAATGGAGGCAAGAAAGGGTCGTAGGAGGGGGTAAAAACTCGCTTGACAATGGTCTTAGCGACAGAAATCCTCAGCCGCGGTCGTAAGGCGAGGACTACCTACAGAGAATCCTAAAGACCAACTGGTCTGTAAGTGGAACGCAGAAACGCCGGTTCTGGATCCACAACCTTCGTGTGCAATGAAGATCTTCCCATCAGCAAATGATGTGGGAGAGAGATGGAGTGGACAAAGAGCTACAACCAAGATACATCCTGAATTCACTCGCTGCAATCTTTAGTCTAGAGCAGGGTTCTCCAACCTTGGCAACTTTAACACTTGTGGAATTCTGGGAGTTGAAGTCCACAAGTCTTAAAGTTGCTAAGGTTGGAGAACCCTGGTCTAGAGGACCTCAGCGTACCCCCGAGTTACATAACAGTGCCAGAAGGACCCAGTCACAACCATCCGTGGTCAGGGTTGCTTCCAAACCTAAGATCGCTCTGAAAGGATTTCAAATGATGTCCCTTAAAATTTCTGGCAGGCTTTTAAAAAAACCAAACACCTTTTGAGGTATCCTATAACTGAAGACTACTTTTAAACTGCTCAATAGGTAGGTAGGGTTCTTCTCCATGAACCTTGGGAATGGTAGTTTTTCTCAGAGAAACGTGGCATTCCGCCTTCTCTTGGAGTGATGGACGTTAAAAGAGTTTCACAGAGGGGGGAGGGAAGGGCAAAGGTGGAGGTGGGCCAGGAAAATCCCCACCTGCCGTGACTTCAGAGTTTCTATTCTCATAGGAGGGGAATATTTGTAGCTCCGGGTTGAAATGAGCCTTGGTGCTTTCTGAGCTTGGTGGTTTTCTTAGACGTTTCATGACCCAGCTAGGTAACAGCATCAGTGCTACAAAGGAATGGGGTTTGCAGAGAGGAGGAGGGGAAGGAGGAGGAAAACTGTGGGGTCCTTGGTGCTCTCTTAGCTTGGTGGGTTTCTTGCAGACGTTGAGGAGGGGGAAAAGGGAGGAGGAGCTCTGTGTTTCTATACAAGTTGGTGTTGGTGGGAGTTATGCCAGGTAGTTCCTTCATTAGGCTATTGTTTATTGTTAGTTTGAATTGATAGTTCCTTGATTGTGGCATATTGGTTGCTTCTTGATGCCTGGTCTAGTATTAATCTTGGTTTTAATGTCTCCCTATCTGGGTGATGATTGCTGGTGAGGAAGCGTTTCTGTTTTGATTGTCTCTTTTGAATGGCGTGTAAATGCTATTTATCCCTACGTGTCTGCTGATGGCTGATTTGTCTGTTGATGGCTGCTTCCAGGAATTCTCTAGCATTTGTGGACTTAACTTGGTCTAGGATGGTCGCGCTTTCCCAGCGGAAACTATAGTTATCCACGGGTGGGAGTTTTCATCATGCCTTCTGATCGCTAGTTGGTACTCATGCTGGTCAGAGCACTGACAATGTTACCTAGTTGGGTCATGAAACGTCTGCAAGGAAACAACCCAGCTCAGAGAGCACCAAGGACTCCACAGATCTAAGCAGGCCACGTGGGAGAATTCGAGAAGGGAGCCGAGACTGGTAGTACATTGGCTAATGGGAGTCAGAACGAAAACCACGTCAACGAAAAGCCCCACAGAACAACGCACAAGAACTCCTGATGTCAAACCATTCCTGGAACATAAAAGTACCCCAGTGGCTTTCCACCTCCCACCCACCCACCACATAAAGAGTAATTTGTAGAGCACCAAAGTATATCTGAAGGGGACCAAGTGCAAAAGATTTAAGCTGCTGGTTATGTCACATATTCTACTTGGGAAGATCTCCAGCTCAATTACAGGCACCGTAATTAGGAAGAGAAAAAAATAATTGTACTCCAAAAAAATGCCGTTGTTTCTTTCCTTAGATTTCTGTGGACTCTATCCGTTCCAGTCTGGAGGGAGTCCACGTTTTCTTTTCCTCCGCGTGGGAGAGGCTGGTGGCCTTGTTGGCTATCTCGTTCACCTTGTGCTCCAGGAGTTGGTTCTTCTGGTACATCTCCACGTAGTTCAACTGCAGCTGCTTCTGGTACTTGATGACTTTCTCCTTCTCCTCTTGCCACGTGCAGCGCTCCTCCTCGAAGTCCGAAATCTGTTGCTCCCGCAACTGGCGCTCCGCTTTCAGCTCCGCCTGGAGCCTCTCCACTTCTCTCCTCAAAGCGTTGAGGTTCTCCTCGCTCTGGCGTTTCATCTTGGCCTCGTCGCTCTCGCAGGCCAAAGGGTCCCTGGCGGCGAGCTTCTCGGGCAGTTCCGAGGCGACGTGGTTGGGGTGTCCTCCCAGGTGAGCCAAGGTCTGCTTCAGGTTGGAGACCTCCAGCTCGCACTGGCTGAGCTTCTCCCTCAGCATCTGGACCTCCGCCATCTTGAGCTGCAGCTCGCTCTCACAGAAGTCGAGGCTAACGCTTTTGGTGCTGTAGGAGTCCTTGAGCGTCAGGATCTGCTCTTCCTTCTCTCGGAGGAAGCCCTTGCCTTCTTTGAGCTGGGTACGCAGCCCAACGATCTCGTTGAGCTTTTGGGACACGTCAGCCTGAGAATCCTTCAGCTGTTGCTTCAGCAGGGAGATCTCGCCTGCCTTCTGGCACACCTGGAAGAGAGAGAGAGAGAGAGAGAGAGATTCTCGTGAGGTCCCTTCTTAAACAAAGTTAGTTGGCTGGGCACAACCAAATGTTGTCTCAAGAGCTGCAAACAGGAAGTATAACTGAGCCCTTTTGAAATCCTACGATCACCTGATAAGACTGTCCCAAAGGTGCTTTTTCAAGAGGAAAAAGGAAAGGGGAAAGAAGGGGGAGGGAAAGGGAAGGGAAGGGGAGGAGAGGAGAGGAGAGGAGAGGAGAGGAGAGGAGAGGAGAGGAGAGGAGAGGAGAGGAGAGGAAAGGAAAGGAAAGGAAAGGAAAGGAAAGGAAAGGAAAGGAAAGGAAAGGAAAGGAGGAAAGAAAGGGAAGGGAAAGGAAAGGAAGAAGGAAAGGAAAGGAGGAAAGAAAGAAAAGGAAAGAAAGGGAAAGGAAAGGAAAGGAAAGGAGGAAAGAAAGGGAAGGGAAGAAGGAAAGGAAAGGAAAGGAAAGGAAGAAAAGTAAAGAAAGGAAAGGAAAGGAAGGGAAGGGAAGAAGGAAAGGAAAGTGAAAGGAAAGGATAGGAAGAGAAAGAGGAAGGAAGGAAGAAAAGAGAAACGGAGGATAGAAAGAAAGGAAAGGAGGAAAGAAAGGAAGGAAGGAAAGGGAAGGAAGAAGGGAAGGGAAGGGAAGGAAGGAAGAAGGAAAGGAAAGTTAAAGAAGGAAAGGAAAGGAAAGGAAAGAAGGGAAGGGAAGGGAAGGGAAGAAGGAAAGGAAAGTTAAAGAAGGAAAGGAAAGGAAAGGAAAGGAAGGGGAAGGGAAGAAGGAAAGGAAAGTGAAAGGAAAGGATAGGAAAGAGAAAGAGGGAAGGGAAGGAAGAAAAGAGAAACGGAGGATAGAAAGAAAGGAAAGGAGGAAAGAAAGGGAAGGGAAGAAGGAAAGGAAAGGAAGAGAAGGGAAGGGAAGGGAAGAAGGAAAGGAAAGGATAGGAAAGAGAAAGAGGGAAGGGAAGGAAGAAAAGAGAAATGGAGGATAGAAAGAAAGGAAAGGAGGAAAGAAAGGGAAGGGAAGAAGGAAAGGAAAGGATAGGAAAGAGAATGAGCAAGCCACGCCCATAGAACCGGTAGTAAAAAAATTTGAATTTCACCACTGGAGCACATGGTGCCTCAGGGTGGCTGAATGGATGGTCGTGAGTTGAGGATTACCTATAGTTGGAAGAGGACGGAGTAAAAGAAGACCCCTTTTTTCTCAAAACCGCCCACCCTAGGACGCCACCGTACGGTGTTGATCCCGGTTGACTCTCACCTCCCATTTGGTCTCTTCAATCTTGGGAAGAAACTCGGCCTGTTCTTTTTTGAAAGCCACAAATTTCTTCTCCAGCTCTTCCCGCTGTTGAAGGAGTTGAGCGACGTCATCTTGGACCTTCTTCTTCTCCTGCTGGAGCTTAAAGATCTGGAGCTGGAGAGCTTGTTGGGCTCGCTGGGCTTTCTTGGAGACTTGCTGGAGCTTGTTGGCGTAGTTCTGCCTCAGCTCGTCCATCTCCCGTTCCCAAATCTTTTGCTTCTCCTCAAAGACTTGGTAGATGGCCGCCTCGCTCTTGTCCAGGTTCCTCCTCATCTGGAGGACTTCCTGTTCTTTCTCCCACAGACGGTTCTCCAAGTCTTGGATGATGTCGTCCGTGGAAGGCGAGTGGAAAGGCATCGTTTCGTTGAGATGGTTGAGTCGGCTGAAGGAAGAGGTGCTCTTCGTGGAAGACCGGCCGCTGTCTGAGGTAGATATCCCGTTGTATCCCACAACGTTCTTCTCGCCGTAGGTGGTCCCGATGCGGTTGATGTGACTGGTGGACGCGCTCATGGGACCAACATGCTGGCTGTAGCCTGTGCCGTACGTGGGCAAGCTGGTTAAAGAGTTGCGGCCAGAATCGGAGAGACCAACCCCTGGGTTGGTAGTCCTGTTAAGGCTGGCCTTCTCCAGGCCGCTTTTGACCGGCGCAGGACTATTGCTGTGCGTGTGGTTTGAAGTCTTTCGGTTCTCGGTGGCGACGCCGTTGCTCTGCGGTGGACACAGGTTTTGCATGGAATGGAAGTTTTTAGGAACAACTGGTTTAAAGGCTGAAGGTCTAACTAAGGGCTCAGTATTCTGAAAGGAAAAAGAAGAAGACACCAGATAAAACAATTCAATTTATTTATCTATTTATCTATCTATCCATCATCTATCTTATCTATCTATCTATCTATCTATCTATCTATCTATTTTTCTATCTATCCATCCATCATCTTTCTATCTATCTATCATCTATCTATCTATCTACCTATCCATCCATCATCTACAGTATCTATCCATCATCTATCTATCTACCGGTATCTATCTATCCATCACCTATCCATCATCTATCTATCCATCCATCTATCTTCGATCATCTATCTATCTACCTACCTACCTGTCCACCTCTCTACCTATCTATCTACCTACCTGTCTACCTACCAACCAGTATCTCTATCATCTATTTATCCATCCCTGTCTGTCTCTATCTACCTACCTCTATCATCTATCCATCATCTATCTATCTATTATTGATCATCTATCTATTTAACTATCTATCCACCTCTATCTCTCTATATATCCATCCATCCATCATCTATCTATTATCCATTATCTATCTATCTATCTATCTATCTATCTATCTATCTATCTATCTATCTATCTATCTATCTTTCTATCTATCCATCCATCATCTATCTATCTATCATCTATCTATCTACCTATCCATCCATCATCTACAGTATCTATCCACCATCTATCTATCTACCGGTATCTATCTATCCATCACCTATCCATCATCTATCTATCCATCCATCTATCTTCGATCATCTATCTATCTACCTACCTACCTACCTGTCCACCTGTCTACCTATCTATCTACCTACCTGTCTACCTACCAACCAGTATCTCTATCATCTATTTATCCATCCCTATCTGTCTCTATCTACCTACCTCTATTATCTATCCATCATCTATCTATCTATTATCGATCATCTATCTATTTAACTATCTATCCATCTCTATCTCTCTATATATCCATCCATCCATCATCTATCTATTATCCATTATCTATCTATCTATCTATCTATCTATCTATCTATCTATCTATCTATCTATCTATCTATCTATCTTTCTATCTATCCATCCATCATCTATCTATCATCTATCTATCTACCTATCCATCCATCATCTAGAGTATCTATCCACCATCTATCTATCTACCGGTATCTATCTATCCATCACCTATCCATCATCTATCTATCCATCCATCTATCTACGATCATCTATCTATCTACCTACCTACCTACCTGTCCACCTGTCTACCTATCTATCTACCTACCTGTCTACCTACCAACCAGTATCTCTATCATCTATTTATCCATCCCTGTCTGTCTCTATCTACCTACCTCTATCATCTATCCATCATCTATCTATCTATTATCGATCATCTATCTATTTAACTATCCATCTCTATCTCTCTATATATCCATCCATCCATCATCTATCTATTATCCATTATCTATCTATCTATCTATCTATCTATCTATCTATCTATCTATCTATCTATCTATCTATCTATCTATCTATCTATCTATCTATCTCTATCATCTATCATCCATCTATCTATCTATCTATCTATCTATCTATCTATCTATCTATCTATCTATCTATCTATCTATCTATCTATCTATCACCTACCTACCTGTCTACCTAACTACCTATCAGTATCTATCTATCATCTATTTATCCATCCCCATCTGTCTCTATCTCCCTACCTCCATCAACTATCCATTATCTATCTACCTATCCATCTATCACATTTATTAAATTTATTTATTACATTTCCAGGTAGACCTCGACTTAAAACAGTTTTCATTTAGGGACCGTTCAAAGTTATAATGGCATTGGGGGAAAAAGTGAGATATGACCGTTTTTCACACTTACGACCATTGTGGCATCCTCATGGTCACGTGATCAAAATTCAGATGCTTGGCAACTGGCTCATATTTATGACAGTTGCAGTGTCCCCGGGGACGCGTGATGATCCCCTTTGCGACCTTCTGACAAGCAAAGATAACGGGGAAGCCAGATTCGCTTAACAAATGTGTTGCTCACTGAACAATGGTTCGTATAACAACTATGGCAAGAAAGGTTGTAAAACGGGGCAAAACTCACTTAACAGGTACCTCATTGAGCAATGGAAATGTGAGGCTCAACTGTGGTCGTAAATCGAGGACGGCCTAAATCGGAAAAGCATGGAAGACAAGCACCATTCTTCCTAAAGCCACCCATAAAGCCGCTTGGAAACAAGACGGGCAGCAAATAAATTTAATTAATAAATAAAGCAACATCTTAGGTCAGGGGTGGGGAATTGTGGCTCCTTTAGGACCTGTGGACTTCAACTCCCAGAATTCCTCAGCTAGCATGAGGAACGATGGCCCTTTTATGACCTGTGGACTTCAACCCCCAGAATTCCTCAGCCAGCATGAGGAACGATGGCCCTTTTATGACCTGTGGACTTCAACTCCCAGAATTCCTCAGCCAGCATGGGGAACAATGGCCCTTTTGACCTGCAATTCCCAGAATTCCTCAGCCAGCATAGCTGTCTCAGGCATTCTGGGAGTTGAAGTCCCCAAATCCTAATTGGGCCACATTTCCCCACCCCTATAAGGTTCTCTGTTGATTGGCACGGAACCAACCGCCATCTTGAGGGTTGGACTAGAAGACCTCCAAGGTCCCTTCCAACTCTTCATGAAGATGGGCACCCACCTGGTCCAGTTTCCCAGAGACTGGCAATATCTTTGGTGGTTTATTGGCTTCTCTGTACTGGGGCAACGGCGGAGGCATGTTCTTCTCGTTGTTGGCCGCCACGTTCCCACCAACGTCGCTCTTTCCCTTCTCGCACTTGCGCAAGTCCCCGTTGATGTAGATGGAGCCGGAGACCTTCTCCTCCCCGGCGTGACGCGTGGAGAGAGAGTAGCTACTCCGCGTCCCGTCCAGCGGCTGGTGCGTGTTCTGAGGCCTGGTGACCGCCAGGTTCTTCACGGCGAAGTCCATTTCGTGTGCGACGCCGCTGCCCACGCTGCTCTGCGAGGCGGATTCGGAGCTTCTGGGATGGAAGGCATGGAAGGTCTCCTGGCTGCGGTAGCTGGCATCACTCAGGACGGAAAGGGTCTCTAATTTGGCCATGGCAAAAGGTGGGAAGTCAGTGGCTCTGGAAGAAAGAGAAGAAAACAGCCCCCCCCCAAAAAAATAGAGCATTGGGGGGGGGGGAAATGCTATTTCCCCCCTCCCTATGCAGTAGCGAGCATTAAACACGGAGCCTGTAGCACAACCGTCTGGGAGAGACGGTTCAAGTTGGACCAGGAATAAGGATGGATCTAAGTTTTGGAAGAGAATATTTGTAGCTCAATTGTGGGGCGCTGGCTGCTTTCTGAGACTGGTTGCTTTCCGGCAGACGTTTCATGATCCAGCTAGGGAACATCATCCGTGCTAGAAAAGAGGGGGGTTTGTGGAGAGGAGGAGGAGGAGGAGGAGGAGGAGGAGGAGGAGGAGGAGGAGGAGGAGAGGACTGTGGGGTTCTTGGTGTTCTCTGAGCTTGGTGCTTTTCTTGCAGATGTTTCATGACCCAACTAGATAATATCATCAACGTTAGAAGGAGAGAGGCTGGCGGACAGGAGGAGGAGGAGGTCTGTGGAGTCTCTACTGCTCTCTGAACTTGCATACATTTTGTTACCCAACTAGATAACATCACCAGTGCTAGAAGAGAGTGGGAAAGGAGGAGGAGGAGGAGGAGGTGGTGGTGGTGGTGGTGGAGTAGTGTGGGGTCCTTGGTGCTCTCTGAGCTTGGTGGTTTTCTTGCAGATGTTTCATGACCCAGCTAGATAATAACATCACCAGTGCTAGGAGGGAGTGGGAGAGGAGGAGGAGGAGGAGGAGGAAGAGGAGGAGGAAGAGGAAGAGGAGGAGGAGGAAGAGGAGGAGGAGGAGGAAGAGGAGGAGGAGGAGGAGGAGGAGGAGGAGGAGGAGGAGTGAGGGGTTCTTGGTGCTCTCTGAGCTTGGTGGTTTTCTTGCAGATGTTTCATGACCCAGCTAGATAATAACACCACCAGTGCTAGGAGGGAGTGGGAGAGGAGGAGGAGTGAGGGGTTCTTGGTGCTCTCTGAGCTTGGTGGTTTTCTTGCAGATGTTTCATGACCCAGCTAGATAATAACATCACCAGTGCTAGGAGGGAGTGGGAGAGGAGGAGGAGGAGGAGGAGGAGGAAGAGGAGGAGGAAGAGGAAGAGGAGGAGGAGGAGGAAGAGGAGGAGGAGGAGGAGGAGGAGGAGGAGGAGGAGGAGGAGGAGTGAGGGGTTCTTGGTGGTCTCTGAGCTTGGTGGTTTTCTTGCAGATGTTTCATGACCCAGCTAGATAATAACATCACCAGTGCTAGGAGGGAGTGGGAGAGGAGGAGGAGGAGGAGGAGGAGTGTGGAGTTCTTGGTGCTCTCTGAGCTTGGTGGTTTTCTCGCAGGTGTTTCATTACCCAACTAGATAATAACATCAATGTTAGGAGGGAGGTTGGTGGAGAGCAGGAGGAGAAGGAGAGTCTACACTGCTCTCTGAGCTTGGTGGTTTTCTCGCAAAGGTTTTGTTACCCAACTAGATGACATTATCAGTACTAATGGGGTGTGAGTGGGGTGTGATCCCTGTTATATACAATTGTTTGCCATGCCAGTATTGGGGTGTGTGTCTGTGTCTGGTTTTCTCCTTGACGGTTCCTTGATTAGGGAGCTAGTTAATTAGGGAACTGTTTGATCAAGGAACTTTAATTCAGGGAGTCCCTGGTGCTCTCTGTGCTTGGTTATTTTCTTGCACGTTTCCTTATCCAACGAGGCAATGTCATCAGTGCTAGAAGGGAGTGGGGTTTGGGAAGAGGAGGTGGAGAAGAGGAGGAGATGAAAAGAAGAGGAGGACTATGAGATCCTTCGTGTTCTCTGAGCTCGATGGGGTTTTCTTGCAGACGTTTCATGACCCAACTAGGTAACAAGGGCCTCTGGTGGTGCAACAGGCTAATGCAGCCTATTATTAACAGCAACTGCTTGCAATATTGCAGGTTCAAGCCCCACCAGGCCCAAGGTTGACTCAGCCTTCCATCCTTTATAAGGTCGGTAAAATGAGGACCCAGATTGTTGGGGGGCAATAAGTTGACTTTGTATATAGTATACAAATGGATGAAGACTATTGCTTGACATAGTGTAAGCCGCCCTGAGTCTTCGGAGAAGGGCGGGATATAAATGCAAAAAAAACAACAACACATCATCAGTGCTGGAAGGGAGTGGGGCTTGCAGAGAGGAGGAGGAGGAGCAGGAGGAGGAGGGGAAGGAGGAGGAGGAGGAGGATGAGTGCGGGGTCCTTGGTGCTCTCTGAGTTTGGTGATTTATTTGCAGACATTTCATGACCCAACTAGGTAACATCATCAGTGCTAGAAGGGAGGAGGGTATATGGAGAGGAGGAGGAGGAGAACTGTGGGGTCCTTGGTGCTCTCTGAGCTTGGTGGGTTTCTTGCAGACGTTTCGTGACCAATGTAGGTAACACCATCAGTGCTAGAAGGGAGTGGGGCTTGCAGACAGGAGGAGGAGGAGGAGGAGGAGAAGAAAGAGGAGGAGGAGGAGGAGGAGGACTGTAAGGTCCTTGGTGCTCTCTGAACTTGGTTGTTTTCTTGCAGACGTTTTGTGACCAATGTAGGTAACACCATCAGTGCTAGAAGGGAGTGGGGTTTGCAGAGAGCAGGGGGAGGGGGAAACGGGGGAGGGGGAAGAGGGAGGAGGAGGAGGAGGAGGAGAACTGTGGGGTCCTTGGTGCTCTCTGAGCTTGGTGGGTTTCTTGCAGACGTTTCGTGACGAATGTAGGTAACACCATCAGTGCTAGAAGGGAGTGGGGTTTGCAGAGAGCAGGGGGAGGGGGAGACGGGGGAGGGGGAAGAGGGAGGAGGAGGAGGAGGAGGAGGAGAACTGTGGGGTCCTTGGTGCTCTCTGAGCTTGGTGGTTTTCTTGCAGACATTTTATTATTTATTAATCAAACTAGGTAACATCACCACGGGCAAAACAGAAGAAAGAAGAGAACAGCAGACCTTGTACAAAACAAAGACAAGAGTGGGGGAAAATTATTGAGTGTTGCATAAGTGGCTGAGCAAAGTTGCTTGGATTTTGGCTTCCAATGTGCAGGCACCCCACCCCCAATCCATTACAAGCGAGACCGACCTTCCAAAAAAAAAAAAACTTTACCAACAGCTTTTAAAAAACGGACAGCAGTAACACCTGGCGATTTGGAGAGGTGTTACTTCTCCCAGTTTCTAAAGGGTGAGAGAAGTGTTGACATTTCAGCAGCCAATGGAGATGCAAAGATCAGAAAAACACCCCTTCATTCTGTATGCTGCCTCTCGTTTAGCTGTGAAAAGCCCCGGGAACTGGGTCAAAGCAAACCCCGACTGCTCTTTAGAAGGCCAGAAAGATCCTGAAGAGGAAACTCAAATCCTTTGGCCACCTAATGGCAAGGAAGGACTGACTGGAGAAGAGCCGAATGCTGGGAACGATGGAGGGCAAAAGAAGAAGGGGAACTCCAGAGGATGGTAGAGGACAGGGAGGCATGGAGGAATGTTGTCCATGGGGTTGCGATGGGTCAGGCATGACTTCACAACTAACGATAGATAGATAGATAGATAGATAGATAGATAGATAGATAGATAGATAGATAGATAGATAGATAGATAGATAGATAGATATTTATTTATTTTGTCACAACATCATACAAAAAGATTATATAGTATATACACATATAAACATATATAGGAAGAAGAAAGAAAAACAATAGGACAGGAACGGTAGGCACGTTTGTGTGCTTATGCACGCCCCTTATGGTCCTCTTAGGAATGGGGTGAGGTAGATAGATAGATAGATAGATAGATAGATAGATAGATAGATAGATAGATAGATAGATAGATAGATAGATAGATAGATAGATACATCCTGCAAGTCCCTTGGACTGCAAGGCGATCCAACCGGTCAGTTGTAGAGAAGATCAACCCTGACTGCTCTTTAGAAGGCCAGAAAGATCCTGAAGAGGAAACTCAAATCCTTTGGCCACCTAATGAGAAGGAAGGACTCCCTGGAGAAGAGCCGAATGCTGGGAACGATGGAGGGCAAAAGAAGAAGGGGACGACAGAGAATGAGGTGGCTGGATGGAGTCACTGAAGCAGTCGGCGTGAGCTTAAATGGACTCCAGAGGATGGTAGAGGACAGGAAGGCCTGGAAGAACATCGTCCATGAGGTTGCGATGGGTTGGACATGACTTCACAACTAACGATAGATGATAGATAGATAGATAGATAGATAGATAGATAGATAGATAGATAGATAGACAGACAGACAGACAGACAGACAGACAGACAGACAGACAGACAGACAGACAGATCCATCCTGCAAGTCCCTTGGACTGCAAGGCGATCCAACTGGTCAGTCCTAGAGGAGATCAACCCTGACTGCTCTTTAGAAGGCCAGATCCTGAAGAGGAAACTCAAATCCTTTGGCCACTTAATGAGAAGGAAGGACTCCCTGGAGAAGAGCCGAATGCTGGGAAAGATTGAGGGCAAAAGAAGAAGGGGACGACAGAGAACGAGGTGGCTGGAAGGAGTCACTGAAGCAGTCGGCGGGAGCTTAAATGGACTCCAGAGGATGGTAGAGGACAGGAAGGCCTGGAGGAAGGTTGTCCATGGGGTCGTGATCAGAGGTGGATTCAGCCGGTTCAACCCGGTTCGGCCGAACTAGTAGCGGAAATTGCGGGTGGGCCTGCCCATCCGCCTCGGCTGTACGCCATCCTATTTAAGCATGTTTTTGAGGCCGGGCGCATGCACGGAAGGCCCGCACTCACATTTGCAAACCAGTAGGGAACGTAAGTGAATCCCACTCCTGGTCACAATGGGTCGGACACGACTTTGCAACTAAAAACAAAAATCCTTCAAGCACATTTAAAAAAAAATAATAATACTAAATCTGGGTGGCAAATATCCAGCCAGCCACAAGAGGGCAGGAAAGAGTAAATGCTTTTCGGTATGTAGGAAGCCCCACCCCGCCCCACCCCCCCTAACGTGTTTCTCCGAAAATAAGACCCTCCCTGTCTTATATGTTTTGAACCCCGAAATAAGCACTTGGCCTTATTTTCAGGGAGGTCTTATTTTGGGGCGTGTGGAGCAAGACGGGGCTCCTCTTGCCGTCTTACCTGATTTCCAGCTCTGCGTTTAAATATTTTTGGGGAGGGGGGCTTATTTTCAGGGGGAGGTTTATTTTAGCGCATGCGCTCAAAAGCGCGATTGGGCTTATTATCAGGGGAGGTCTTATTTTCAGGGAAACGGGGTAGAAGAATGAAATATTTTCGGAAATATTTAAAAAAGGCAGGATAAAATATTTCCCCTAAAGGAGAAATTGGGGTGCGGGTGGGAAATTTTAAGGGAGGCAGATACCAGCCCCAGTCTCCTTGCCTCCAAGCAGAAACTGAGCAGGACAGTTTTTAGAAATGCAGATTCGTAATCCGTTCGGAAAGACAGAAACTTCAGATAAGCAATTGGGCCAAAAGAGTTGAGAGGATTAGCTCAGACAAGCACCTAAGATATACATTTCCTCTTCCGTCTATAGAGGAGGGGTATCAAACTCGATTTCATCCAGGGCTGCCTCAGGGTTATGTTTGACCTTGGGGGGCTGTGGGCAGGGAGGGGCACGGCCAGCTTGACATCACTCATTTGGGGAGGGGGTTCGTGTGGGGCAGTGGTGGGTTTACAATTTTTTTTACTACTGGTTCTGTGGGTGTGGCTTGGTGGGCGTGGGCATGGGTATGGCGGGCATGGCAGGGGAAGGATACTGTAAAATCTCCATTCCCACCCCACTCCGGGGGAAGGATACTGCAAAATCCCCATTTCCTCCCGATCAGCTGGGACTTGGGAGGCAGAGAATAGATGGGGAGCGGGGCCAGTCAGAATATTTATTACCGGTACTCTGAACTACTCAAAATTTCCACTACCGGTTCTCTGAACTATTCAAAATTTCCGCTACCGATTCTCCGAACTATTCAAAATTTCCGCTACCGATTCTCCGAACTACTCAAAATTTCCGCTACCGATTCTCCGAACTGCTCAAAATTTCCTCTACCGGTTCTCCAGAACTGGTCCGAACCTGCTGAAACCCATCTCTGATGCGGGGGCCTGAGTGCTCTGCCAGTGAAAACGGTGGCGGGGTACTGCGGGCCGTGGGCCAGATCTAAGCATGCCGCGGGTTGGATCTGGCCTATGGGCCTTGAGTTTGACACCCCTGCTATAAGAGCCAGCCATGACCCCATAGGAATCTGACAACAGCCAATAGATTATTGAAGGACATGCCCTTGCCCAGGAACAGGAAGCTCAAATACAAAGTTCAAAGAAGGTATTAAAAAAACCACCTACTCTCAACTCCCTTTGGTCAGCTGCCCCAGAACCACATGCTGTTGGTGGCTCTGTTCACCAATAAACAGAATCTTCCTTTCCAATCAGTCTCCATTTTATTTCCCGTGTTTTTCTCCCGGCTTGGAACTGAACCAGATGGATTTTCCTTCTAACAAGTATATTTACAACGGCACTGACTTACGACCACCCCAGAAACATGCTGCTGTCACTGAAGTTTCTGGCTACTATATAAACAGAGACCTCCTTCCCAAAATGCAGCCTGCTTCCATTTTATTTCCAGCATCTTTCTTCCAACTTGCAACCGGATCAGAATTTTCTTCCAACACCGTAACTTTTTCCTACCCCCCCCCCCAAGAAACCAGCACCAGAAATAACAGGTGTGAATTGTCAAGCTCCAAACTTTCCTTTCAGAACAGGTAATCCTCGACTTTCGACCACAATTCAGCCCCAAATTTCTGTTGCTAAGCAAGACGGTTGTTCCATGAGTTTGGCCCCATTTAGATTTTAGATTTTATTAGATTTTTATACCGCCCTTCTCCCGAAGGACTCAGGGCGGTTCACAGCCAGAATAAAACAAAAATATGCACAGTAAAACAATAATTTAAAAACTTACATACGGCCAAAATTAAAATCCCTTTAAAACCATAAAAACCCCATTAATTTACATCCAAAATATTAAAAACTACTAAAATTTCTATGCCAGTCCTGCGCGAATAAATAGATATGTCCTCAACTCGTGGCGGAAGGTCCGAAGGTCAGGCAATTGGCGCAGTCCTGGGGGAAGTTCATTCCAGAGGGTGGGAGCCCCCACAGAGAAGGCCCTTCCCCTGTGGGCCGCCAGCCGACATTGGTTGGCGGATTTTTAAAACCTTCCTTTGCCTCCGTTGTTAAGTGATTTGCTGCGGTTGTTAAATTAATCACACGGTCGTTAAGTGAAACTGGCTTCCCCGTCGACAGGTGCTTGTCGGGGGGGGGTCACAAAAAAAGGGGATCACATGACCCCGGGACACGGCAACGATCACAAATATGAACCAGTTACCAAGTGTCTGAATTTCGATCACGTGGCTATGGGGATACTCATAGGGGGTTTTCAGCTGGTTTGGACCGGTTTGGGCGAACTGGTCGTGCCGATGATCAGTTGGCCCCACCCACCCCGCTCTATCCTGTCCTTTATTTCCTGCTTTGTAGCTCATCTCAATCGCGTCGCACAGCTGCCTCCCTGCCTCGCCGTTCTACTTACCGTTGCTAACTTGGAAAGTAAGCAGCTGAGCTTTTATTTATTTATTTATTTATTTTATTTTATTTTTTATTTTATTTATTTACATTTATATCCCGCCCTTCTCCGAAGACTCAGGGCGGCTTACACTATGTCAAGCAATAGTCTTCATCCATTTGTATATTATATACAAAGTCAACTTATTGCCCCCCCAACAATCTGGGTCCTCATTTTACCTACCTAATAAAGGATGGAAGGCTGAGTCAACCTCGGGCCTGGTGGGACCAGAACCTGCAGTAATTGCAGGCAGCTGTGTTTTAATAACAGGCTTCTTACAGCCTGAGCTATTACGGCCCTCATGCAACGTTTTCAGCACTGCGCGCAAGTGCCTTAGGCACGCAAAGCGCACGCTCACCAAACCGGTTGTTAAACCGGCAGCAACCCGGGATGCTGCAACGGTCGTTAAGTGTGAAAAAAATGGTCACGAGTCACTTTTTTCAGCGACGTTGTAACTTTGAGCGGCCACTAAATGACCTGTTGTTAAGTCCAGGACGGCCTGTACCGTATAACTGTGCTCCTCAACCTTGCCGACTGGAAGATGGGTGGATTTCCAACTCCCAGAATCCACCCCCACCCCCCACCCGGCCAACGTGCGTGGATTTTAATACTCCAGCAAGCATGCTCGGAGTTTGAAAAAACCCTGCGCTCGAAGATGATTCGCTAGACTCACAGAGGACTAGCCTCTTGCTTGCTTTTTTTTAATTCGCTTGAACTGGATTAAAATCTTCACAGACTCGGCTGGATCGACCGCATCCTCTAAATTTGGAGGTCTGATTTCCTTCTCGGTGTTCAATCTGGCCAAGAAGGGATGGCCGGACGGTTCTAAGCAAAGCCATCCGGAAGGTCGATGGGTCCTAATTCCAACGCAATCAAGCAAGCGAATCTTGAATCAAGTCTTTATTACTCCTTTCATCCGGAATACTTTTTTTTTTGTTTTCTTTGGCTGAACCTGGAGAGAATTTACTCCACAAAAACTCCACTAAACCGACAGTCAATATTTAACCAGCCCCTCCCTGCTCCAAAGGCTTTGGGTTTCCAAACACCCATTAAAGAGATTTTTTTTTAAAAAAAAAAGACAAAAAGTGCTTTTCTTTTATTGATGCTAATCTCAGCGGCTGTTTCCACAGGGAGGGGCGGTGGAGGCTGAATTGGAGCTATTTGCTCCAAACCCCATCCCTTCAAAAACGTTCAAAGGAAACTTGCATTTTCTTTTTGGCTAGATTATAGTATAAGTCAGGGGTCTCCAACCTTGGCAACTTTAAGCCTGGAGGACTTCAACTCCCAGAATTCTTTGCTGGCTGGGGAATTCTGGGAGATTTATTTATTTATTTATTTATTTATTTATTTATTTATTTATTTATTTATTTATTTATTTAAATTTTTATACCGCCCTTCTCCCGAAGGACTCAGGGCAAAGTTAAAACAATTTAAATATACACAATTAAAATATAAATTTAAAATACATATTCAATAATGGCCAAATTAAAACCGTCAATTGACCCAACCTAAAATACCCCATATAAAATTACAAAAAATTAAAATTTGGAAATTTAAAAATCAAGCCAGTCCCGCTTGGATAAATGAATAAGTTTTTAATTCCCGGCGAAAGGTACGAAGGTCAGATAATTGACGCAAACCAGGGGGAAGTTCGTTCCAGAGGGTAGGTGCTCCAACAGAGAAGGCCCTTCCCCTGGGGGCCGCCAGCCGGCATTGCTTGGCAGACGGCACCCTGAGAAGACCTTCTCTGTGAGAGTATAAGGCATAAGGTAACAGCAGGCGGTCCCATAAGTATGTCCTCCAGGCTTAAAGTTGCCAAGGGGCCTCTGTGGCTCAGACTGCTAATGCAGTCTGTTATTAACAGCAGCTGCTTGCAATTACTGCAGGTTCAAGCCCCACCAGGCCCAAGGTTGACTCAGCCTTCCATCCTTTATAAGGTAGGTAAAATGAGGACCCAGATTGTTGGGGGCAATAAAAGTTGACTTTGTATATAATACACAAATGGATGAAGACTATTGCTTAACACATTGTAAGCCGCCCTGAGTCTTCGGAGAAGGGCGGGATATAAATGCAAATTTAAAAAAAAAAAGGTTGGAGACCCCTGGTATAGGTGGTCCTCGATTTACGACCACAAAGGAGCCCGAAATGTCTGTTGTTAAGCAAAGCTGGCTGGGGGATTCTGGGAGTTGAAGTCCTCCAGGCTTAAAGTTGCCAAGGTTGGAGACCCCTGGTATAGGTGGTCCTTGATTTATGACCACAAAGGAGCCCGAAATATCTGTTGTTACGTGAGACGTTTGTTAAGGGAGTTTCGCCCGGTTCTACGCCCTTTCTTTGCCACGGTTGTTAAGCAAAAATCACACGCAGCTATTAAAGATAGTAACCCGGTTGTTAAGTGAATCCACTGACTTGGCTGGTCAGAAGGTCGCAAAAGAAGGACACTGCAAACCGTTATAAATATAGGAGTCGGTGGCCAAGCTCCCGATGCTGCAGCGGTTGTTAAGCGTGACCAACGGCCGGAAGTCCCTTTTGTCGTAACGGTCACTGAACAAATCGTTGCAGTTGATAAGCAAGTCACCCGGTTGTTACATGAATCCGGCTTTCCCATGGATTTTGCTTGTCAAAAGGTCGCAACAGGGCCAAGCGTCTGAATTTTGATCACGTGACCATGGGGGATGCTGTAACGGTCGTAAATGTGAAACACAGTCATAAGTCGCTTTTTTTTTCTTTCCACTCTCTAACTTTCTTTACTCACAGGGAATTTAAGAAAGAAAGAGAAAAAACAAAAACTAAGGGAGCCACGAAAGAATTTTTCTCCGCACGGTTTCAACATTTCCAGGAAAAAAATAAATATATTTCACAACATTACTGGCAGAAAATTCTGCAGGATTTCAAAGGGGAAGAGGGACGTTTTAAAGTCTCTGTTTGCTTTCTTAATCAGAATAGAGCTGGAGGGGACCTGAGAGGCCTTCTAGTCCAGCCCCCTGCTCAAGCGGGAGACCCTATACCAGTGATGGTGTACCTGTGGCACATAAAACCTTCTCTGTGGGCCCAGCCCAGCTCCCTTGTGTTTCTCCCACAGGGGGAGAGAAAGAGAGAGAGGGAGAGGGAGGGAAGGGAGAGGGAGGAGAAGAGAGAGAAAAAGAGAGAGGGGTAGGGAAAGAGAGAAAGAGAGAGAGGGAGGGAAAAGAGAAAGAGAGAGAGGGAGGAAAAGAGACAGAAAGAGAGAGGAAGGGAGGAATGGAAAGAGAAAAAGTGGGGAGGGGAAGAGAGAGGAGGGAGGGAAAGAGAGAGAGGAAGGGAAAGAGAGAGAGAGAGACAGAGAAAGAGAGAGGAAGGGAGGGAGGGAAGAGAAGAAGGGGAGGGGAAGAGAGAGAGGGAGGGAAAAGAGAAAGAGAGAGAGGGAGGAAAAGAGACAGAAAGAGAGAGGAAGGGAGGAATGGAAAGAGAAAAAGTGGGGAGGGGAAGAGAGAGGAGGGAGGGAAAGAGAGAGAGGAAGGAAAGAGAGAGAGAGACAGAGAAAGAGAGAGGAAGGGAGGAGGGAGGGAAGAGAAGAAGGGAGGGAAGAGAGAGAGAGAGGAGGAAAGAGAGAAAGAGAGGAGGGAAAGAGTAAGAGAGAAAGAGAGGGGAAGGGAGGGAGGGATAGAGAAAAAGGAGGGAGGGGGAGAGAGAGAAAAGGAGGGAAGGGAAAAGAGAGAGAGGGAGGGAGGAGAGAGAGAGGAAGGAGGAAGGAAAGAGGAAAGAGAGGGAGGAAAGAGAGAGATTGGGAAGAAAAGAGGAGGGATGAGAGAAAGAGGGAGGGAGGGAAAGAGAGAAAAAGAAAGGGAGGGAGGGAGGGGAAGAGGAAAAGGGGAGGGGAAGAGAAAAAGAGGGAGGGAGGGAAACAGGAAGGGAGGGGAAGAGAGGGAGGGGAAGAGAGAGAGGAGGGAAAGAGAGAAAGAGAGGAAGAGAGGGAGGGGAAGAGGGGGGGAAAGAGGGAAATGCTATTACAAAAGTTTTCCTTTTTTCTTGTTGTTAAACGTAACATTTGAACGAAGGGGCATAAAAGTGCATTTATCACGTTTTTCTCAGAACAATTAGCTGAGCTCTGCCTTGTTTATCCTTATTTTAGGTAGTAAAACCTCATTATTCAGGTTAAATTGCCGCGTTGGCACTTTGCGAGAAATAAGTGGGTTTGGGGTTGGAGTTTGGGCCCTCGGTCTCTAAAAAGCTCACCATCACTGGCCCTAGACCATTTCAGGCAGGTGGCTGTCCAGTCTCTTCTTAAAAGCCTCCACTGATGGAAACACCCACAATGTCTGGTGGCAAGCTGTTCCGCCGGCTCACTGTCCTCACTGTCAGGAAGTTTCTCTTTAATTCCAGGTTGCTTTTCTCTTTGTTTAGTTTCCATCCGTCGCTTCTTGTCCTGCCCTCAGGTGCTCGGGAGAATAGGTCGAAACCCTCCCCCTCCTCTTCTTTGGGGCAGCCCCTCAAATATCTATCTGAGATGGTGTGGGGTTTTCCTGCCTGGGCAGGGGGTTGGACTAGAAGGCCTCCAAGGTCCCTTTTAACTCTGTTGTTGTTATTATTATTATTATTATAAATACTGGAATACTAATATTATGTCCCGTCCCCCCCCCAGTCCTTCTTTTCTCTAGGCTGGCCAAACCCAACTCCTGCAACCGGTTCTTCCTACCTTTTTTATTTATTTATCTTATTTATCCCTTATTTATCCCAAGGCCCGACTGGAGTAATTTTGAAGAATTTGAACGAGTCCTCAGAATTGCAAATTTATTTATTTTTAAATGATGCACCAGTGAGTTTGGGAGCTCCTAAAACCCTCCTTTAGCAGCACAGAAAGAAAAACACCCGAGAAATTGCTTGTGTCTTTTCCGAGCCAGTAATGAGATAATTGTAGGGTTTTCTTGTCTGGAAAACAATATTGCGGTTTCTGGCTTGCATCGCCCGTGAGGGAAAGACAAAGGACAATTAAGACTGATACTGATTGAAACAAACAACTATGCAATAGTAACAATGACAAGAGAAGCAGAATGTTTCGTCGTCCTTGTCCTCAAGTTTCCCCTGTCCTTACATCCATGTTAAATTCGACCATTTAGGTCCTAGAAATATATATATATATATATATATATATATATATATATATATATATATATATATATATATATATATATATATATATATATATATATATATATATACATATATATATTTGTTTTCTGAGTTTTCGCAGGTGTTTGTATATAGGTCTTTGGTTATTGGGTTTTCTCCGTGTAAAATTGGAAGTGTCTTGGCGGCAGCCGAGTCTCATTCGTCATCTTCAGGCTTCAGCTTCGTGCTTTTTCCCAGCCACTGAAACTACGGATGGTCTCCAGATCCATACTTGTCAAGTCAAAGACTCCCTGTTTGGCAGCAGCCACCATCCAACAACAGCTCCTATTGCTATTATGTTATCAATATTATTGTCATGAATACTGCAACAAATATGTGGATTATAACTGCTTCAAAATAACTGTACCCAGATCACACAAACTGAGCGTTATATAAATAAAATAAAATATATAAAATATAAATAAAATAAGGGGACGCGGTGGCTCAGGGGCTAGGACGTTGAGCTTGTCAATCGGGGCTTGCCGAAATCGGGGCTGCTCAGCTGCCATTTCAGAAGGGAATGGAAAAGGAGAGGAGAGAGTGAAGGAAGAAAGTAGGTAGGAAAGAGAGAGGTAGAAGAGGGGGAAAGGAGAGGAGAGAGTGAAGGAAGAAAGTAGAAGAAAGTAGAAGAAAGTAGAAGAAAGTAGAAGAAAGTAGAAGAAAGTAGAAGAAAGTAGAAGAAAGTAGAAGAAAGTAGAAGAAAGTAGAAGAAAGTAGAAGAAAGTAGAAGAAAGTAGAAGAAAGTAGAAGAAAGTAGAAGAAAGTAGAAGAAAGTAGAAGAAAGTAGAAGAAAGTAGAAGAAAGTAGAAGAAAGTAGAAGAAAGTAGAAGAAAGTAGAAGAAAGTAGAAGAAAGTAGAAGAAAGTAGAAGAAAGTAGAAGAAAGTAGAAGAAAGTAGGTAGGAAAGAGAGATCGTCTCCTGCTGATTGGCCCAAAGTCACCCAGCCAGCTTTCATGCCTAGGGTGGAACTAGAACTCATAGTCTCCTGGTAATTAACCCAAATCACTTAGCTGGCTTTCATGCCTAAGGCGAAACTAGAACTCACCGTCTCCTGGTGATTGGCCCAAAGCCAGCTTTCATGCCTAGGGTGGAACTAGAACTCACAGTCCCCTGGTAATTAACTCAAGTCACCTAGCCAGGTTTCGTGCCTAAGGCGAAACTAGAACTCACTGTCTCTTAGTGATTGGCCCAAAATCACCCACCCAGTTTCATGCCTAGGGTGGAACTAGAACTCACAGTCCACTGTTAATTAACTCAAGTCACCCAGCCAGTTTTCATGCCTAAGGTGAAACTAGAACTCACCGTCTCCTGCTGATTGGCCCAAAGTCACCCAGCCAGCTTTCATGCCTAGGGTGGAACTAGAACTCATAGTCTCCTGGTAATTAACCCAAATCACTTAGCTGGCTTTCATGCCTAAGGCGAAACTAGAACTCACCGTCTCCTGGTGATTGGCCCAAAGCCAGCTTTCATGCCTAGGGTGGAACTAGAACTCACAGTCCCCTGGTAATTAACTCAAGTCACCCAGCCAGCTTTCACGCCTAAGGCAAAACTAGAACTCACTGTCTCCTGGTTTCTCGCCTAATGCTTTAACCACTAGTCCAAACTCTCTCTTGAGCTAATTTGGGCAGATGACTTTTGACTGGGAGCCACCCAGAGTTTGGTATAAGATGGGGCAGCTCTAGAAATGTTTTAAATAAAACGGAAAAAAAATAAAAAAAAGAATAAAATGCACAGCTGATCTTAGAATGCAGAGAAATGGCAGGGTACCCCTTTAGCCAATCAGAACTCCCTTTGGCTGACCAATAGGCTTGCGCAAAAGGTCAGCCAGGGGTCTCCAACCTTGGTCCCTTTAAGACTTGTGGACTTCAACTCCCAGAGTTCCTGTTGAACTACATTGTTCCTGGTCGTAAGTGCGAGGACCAGTTGTAAGTCCTTTTTCCCAAGCCACTGAAACTACGGATGGTCTCCAAATCCATACTTGTCAAGTCAAAGACTCCCTGTTTGGCAGCAGCCACCATCCAACAACAGCTCCTATTGCTATTATGTTATCAATATTATTGTCATGAATACTACAACAAATATGTGGATTATGACTGCTTCAAAATAACTGTACCCAGATCACACAAACTGAGCGTTATATAAATAAAATAAAATATATAAAATATAAATAAAATAAAGGGACGCGGTGGCTCAGGGGCTAGGACGTTGAGCTTGTCGATCGGGGCTTGCCGAAATCGGGGCTGCTCAGCTGCCATTTCAGAAGGGAATGGAAAGGGAGAGGAGAGAGTGAAGGAAGAAAGTAGGTAGGAAAGAGAGAGGTAGAAGAGGGGGAAAGGAGAGCAAGAAGAAAGGGGAAAAAGAGAGGGTTAGAAAGGGTGGAAGAGAAGAGTGGGGAAGGAGGAGAGGAAGTAGAAAAGCGAAGGAGAAGAAGGATGAAGAAAGTAGAAGAAAGTAGAGAAGGAAGGAGGAAAGATTTTTTTAAGGAAGGAAGTGGTAGCTGGGCAGGTCCGAATAAGTAACAAATGAAAGTTAATGACTAATGTTGAATAAGAGACTGTATATTGAATAGGCTATTGGAAAATGGAAATAAAACTTTTTTATTAAAAAAAAAAAAAAAAGGTTGGCAGCTCGGCGGTTCGAACCCCTAGTGCTGCTGCGTAACGGGGTGAGCTCCCGTTACTTGTCCCAGCTTCTGCCAACCTAGCAGTTTCAAAAGCACGTAAAAATGCAAGTAGAAAAAATAGGGACCACCTTTGGTGGGAAGGTAACAGCGTTCCGTGTGCCTTTGGCTTTGAGTCATGCTGGCCACATGAAGATGTCTTTGGACAGCACTGGCTCTTCGGCTTTGAAACAGAGATGAGCACTGCCCCCTAGAGTCAGGAACGACTAGCACGTATGTGCGAGGGGAACCTTTACCTTTACCTATAAATAAAATAAATAAAACACGTGGAGGAGGGGAAAAACAGCTCCTATTTTTTTAAAGGTGTAAAATCTTTGTGCGCGAGAGTGCAAGGCCAGGAGCAGCTTATGGAATTATCAATTCTGGGAACGAAGTAATGGGAAGAGTTTGACGCAGCTGCTTAAACGGCCAGAGAAAAACCAGGTCATTATTTATTATTATTATTTTTGTGCAAGAAGTATGAAAAAAGACGAGAAAGATTTAAAATCAGGTTGCCCTGCAAAGGTATGAGAAAATTGGAAAAGGGGAGGCTGGGTCGAGCGAGAATTCCCACGAATTGGCTTAGATGAGAGAAAATGACTTAGATCCGTAATGGCGAACCTATGGGACGCATGCCCAAAGTGGCATGCAGAGCCACGTCGCCTGGCACGCCAGCTGTCACCGCAGGACAGCTCCACCGTGCATGTACGGGCGTGTTCTGTCCCACCCCCACACCTCAGTCCGGGAGGCACGAGCGATGACTTAATTAGCTGGCAATTCAGTCCACAGCAGCTATCAGCTCTGGCAGCAAACTAGAAAGTGTCTGCCAAGTTTCTCTGTTATCTTTTCTTGATGCTGGCGAGTCAACCAGGAAACCAGGAACAAACAGTACTTCAGCTCAAGTTCTCTCTAAGCAGTTGATTTGTTCGCCACGGAGTAGTATAGCAGCCCCTGCTGCTTTTATACCCTGTGGGGTGTGGCTCCGTGACTCAGCACTTCCTAGGCCTGCCCCACCCCTGCTTCTGTTGTTCCCGCTTCTCCTGTCTACGAAACCTAGGGTCCAACCAGGACTGATTCTACTCAGCTGGGTCTGGGAGCATTGCTTGGGCGGGGGGAGATACAGGAGACAGAGGCCTCGTTATTTCTTCCACCTGGCCTGCCTCTGGCTCCTGGAGCTGAGCCAGGGAAGCTGGCCCTGCAGAAGGGAGCCCTGACGGCCCTTCCCCCTCACTCTCTGAGTCACTCTCTGGCAGGGGGCCAGGCCCGGGGGGGGGGGGCTGGAGCCACAACAGGGCACCTCTCACCAGCCAGCTGGTCTTCAGATCTCTGCCATGCATGTGCGGACAGCGGGGCACCTGCAGGGGGTGTGCGTATGCACGGGGATAGGGGGCATGTGCGGGAAACGCTCGCATTGCATTTTGGGGAGCCATGCGCGCCCTCCAGCACCTCATTTTGGGCCTGGAAGGCCTCCTGAAAGCCAAAACGGGGTGTGGGGGTGCCGTGTGAGGCCTCACCATGCCCGTTTTGGGCCTAAAAACTCGGAAGTCAAAATGGGGCACAGGGTGCGGGGCACATGCATGAGGGGGGCACATGAACCGGGGACACATTTGGATGCGCGGGGGGGCGTGCGCGCTCAAATTGCATTTGGAGGGGTCTGGCCACGCAAAGCTGGCTGAGGAACTCTGGGAGTTGAAGTCCACAAGTCTTAAAGGGACCAAGGTTGGAGACCCCTGACTTAGATGAAAAGAAGAGGAAACTCAACAAATTCACAGATGACCCCACACCGACAGCCAACAGCCCAAAAGGCAAGCTTAGGATCCCAAAGGATTTTGACAAACTTGAACGATGGGGTCTTATCCAATAAAATAAAAACTGAACGCGGAGAAAAGCAAGATTTTACACCTGGGAAGGAAAGGAAGAAAAGGAAGGAAACAAGAAAAACACAGACTTCAGAGGATCATTAGAACTGCAGAAAAAATAATTGCTACCAACCTGCCTTCCATTGAGGACCTGTATACTGCACGAATCAAGAAGAGGGCCGTGAAAATATTTACAGACCCCTCGCATCCTGGACATAAACTGTTTCAACTCCTACCCTCAAAACGACGCTATCGAGCACTGCACACCAGAACAACTAGACACAAGAACAGTTTTTTCCCGAAGGCCATCACTCTGCTAAACAAATAATTCCATCAACACTGTCAGACTATTTACTGAATCTGCACTACTATTAATCGTCTCATAGTTCCCATCACTAATATCTTTCCACTTATGACTGTATGACTATAACTTGTTGCTGGCAATCCTTATGATTTATATTGATATATTGACCATCATTTGTGTTGTAAATGTACCTTGATTAACGTATCTTTTCTTTTATGTACACTAAGAGCATATGCACCAAGACAAATTCCTTGTGTGTCCAATCACACTTGGCCAATAAAAAATTCTATTCTATTCTACTATTCTAAAAAAAAACCAAAGGTACAAGTATGGATTAGGCGAAACCTGGCTCAAAAAACAGTCACTGTGAGAGGGACCTTGGAGTCCGAGCGGATGGTCGCTTAAACACGAGCCAGCTGTGTGCGGCGGCCGCAGCCAAAAAAGCTGATACGATCCTAGGTTGTATAAACAAATGCATCACGTGAAGTCTTAGACTTAGACTTACTTAGACTTAGACTTACTTAGACTTTATAGTCTTAGTAAAGCCACACCTGGAGTACCGCAATCCAGTTTTGGTAAACCACGTTACAAAACAGAGGTTGAGACTTTGGCAAAAGTGCCGAGAAGAGCGACTAAGATGATTTAAAGTCCCAGAGACGAAAACATATGAAGAATGATTGCAGGAATTGAGTTTAGCCAGTCTAGAGAAAAGGAGGAGTAGGGGAGACATGATAGCAGTTGTTGTGACTCCAGTTCCCGAACCTGGCCCTATGCCCGAAAGTGACTGTGAGAGTGAGGGTGAAGGGCCGGTAAGGCTTACCTCGGGAGCACTGATTCCTGTGACTCGGCTCCAGGAGCCAGAACCAGTCGGAAGACGTAATGAGGCCCTCATCCCCTGATTCCTCCCTTCCCCAGGCTACGCCTTCAGACCCAGCTGATAATAATAATAATCAAGCTTAGATTGACCCGCGCTTCAGAAAATTAGAAAGACGGTGTCATCAAAGGGAAGGGTGGGGCTCCTGCAGGATATATAAGGAGCTTTGGGACTGCTCTCACTCCACGGGAAGCAAAAGTTTAGCTGATCCGTTTCAAAAAGAGCTGAAGTCTTACTCTGTGAGCCATTTGTTTGAACTTTGGCAGGCAGCTGCGATTTCTCTGCCAGGACTGATAAGAGCCATGAATCCACTGGCTGAAGGCCAGCTCGTTAATCCGAAGTGGGGAAGGAGACAGAACAGCAGTCTTCCAGTATTTGAGGTGCTGCCCAAAGAAGAAGGAGCCAAGCTATTCTCCAAAGCACCTGAAGTTACAACAAGAAGCAATGGATGGAAGAACCTACAACAAAGGAGAAATTTCCTGATAGCGAGAGCAATTAACCAGTGGAACAGCTTGCCACCAGAAGTTGTGAGTCCTCCATCGCTGGAGGTTTTAAAGAAGAGATTGGACAGCCGTTCGTCTGTAAAGGTATTGGGTCTCCTGCTTGAGCTGGGGGGGCTGGACTAGAAGACCTCCAAGGTCCCTTCCAGCTCTATTCTGATTCTGAATCGGGCATTAAGAAGACGTGCACCTTGGCTGCAAAATGGAATTTTTGAATATGCGATGAGCTAATAATAGGAATACTAATTTTCCTCAGAGAACTGCCGCCAGTTTTCCCCCAGCTCAGATGCGCAAAGATTTTGCAGAACTGAGATGCAGCATTGCTAACCTGGGGTGAAACTGGCCCAGTTTTTCAAGGAAAAAATTATTATTATTATTATTATTATTATTATTATTATTATTATTATTATTATTATTATTATTATTATTATTATTATTATTATTATTATTGCCTTATACACTGTAAGCCGCCCTGAGTCTTCGGAGAAGGGCGGGATATAAATGTAAATAATAATAAAAAAAATTATTATTATTATTATTATTATTATTATTATTATTATTATTATAGGCCCATCGCACAGCCCCGCCAGCTGTTCAGACTGGGTTTTGCAAAGCTGGCTGAGGAATTCTGGGAGTTGAAGTCCACCAGTCTTAAAAGTTGCCAAGGTTGGACCCCCTCCCCCCACCCGTTAGAGGTAACGTCACAGGGTGGAAGCTGTTTCAGAGTACAGGCAGTCCTCGACTTATGACCACCATGGAGCCCAAAATTTCTGCGGCTAAGTGAGACCGCTGTTCAGTGCATTTTGCCCCATTTTACCACCTTCCTTGCCACCGGTTGTTAAGTGAATCCCTGCCATTGCCAAGTTAGTAACGCTGTCGTTGTAAGTCAGGGGTCTGCAAACTTGGCTCTTTTAAGACTTGTGGACTTCAACTCCCAGAATTCCTCAGCTTTGCTGGCTGAGGAACTCTGGGAGTTGAAGTCCACCAGTCTTAAAGGAGCCAAGTTTGCAGAGCCTTGGTTTAAGTGAATCTGGCTACCCCACACACTTAAGCTTGTCAGTGAGTCGCAAGTAGGGGAAAACGTGACCCCGGGAAACTGTGACGGTCATAAAATGAGTCAGTTGCCAAGCGGATGAATTTTGATCACGTGACCAGGGGGGAAGGCTGCAACAGCTGTGTGAAAAATGGCCATGTCGCTTTTTTCAGCATCGTTGTCACTTTGAGCGGTCACTAAACGAATGGTTGTAAGTTGAGGACCACGATACACTCCTGATAACGCTATTCGTGTGGGTTTTGTGACCACCACGTCGAAGTTGCTCTCTTGCCTTTCTTTATTATTGACTGTTTTTAAGCCCTGGGATTTTCAAGATAATCTCTCTCATTGTGGTAGCAGGAATGAGGCAGGCTAATTATAAATCATCCTCGACTTACGACAGTTCGCTTAGTGACGGTTCAAAGTTACAACAGCACTGGAAAAAGCGACTTAGGACCATTTTTCACAGTTACGACCTTTGTAGCGTCCCCATGGTCACATGACCAAAATTCAGTTGCTTGGCCATTGACTGACTCATTTTTTTTTATTATTTGCATTTATATCCCGCCCTTCTCCGAAGACCCAGGGCGGCTTACACTATGTCAGGCAATAGTCTTCATCCATTTGTATATTATATACAAAGTCAACTTTTATTGCCCCCAACAATCTGGGTCCTCATTTTACCTACCTTATAAAGGATGGAAGGCTGAGTCAACCTTGGGCCTGGTGGGACTAGAACCTGCAGTAATTGCAAGCAGCTGCTGTTAATAACAGACTGTCTTAACAGTCTGAGCCACCAGAGGCCCCTATTTATGACGGTTGCAGTGTCCTGGAGTCACGTAATCCCATTTTGCGACCTTCTGACGAGCAAAGTCAATGGGTAAGCCAGATTCACTTAACAACCGGTTGACTTAACTTATCGGGGTGATTCACTTAACAACCGTGGCAAGGAAGGTGGTAAAATGCCGCAAAGCTTAACAAATGTCTCGCTTAACCACAGAAATTTTGGGCTCCATCGTGGTCGTAAGTCAAGGACCGCCTGTAGTTAAATGTGATCGGCATAATACAAGCAGTCCTCGACTTCCGACGGTTAATTTAGCGACGGTTTGACCTTACAACATGCCTGAAAAAAGTGCTGATATTTAAAAGCATCACAGCGTTCCGACAGTTACATGATACCAATTTCGGCAATTGGTATATACAGCACTTTTGATGGATGTCTTTCGGGGTCACATGATCACCGAAAAGCCAAGCCAATGGCGGTATCTGAATTCACTTAACAACCATGGGGGAAAAATGGTTGTAAAATCCAGAGTGACTTGCTGAACAATTACCTCACCGGGCAACCGAAGTTCCGATCTCAATTGAGGTCGTACGTCGAGGACTACCTGTCCCGAATTGGGGGAATGCCCAGCCAATGGCAGAATCTGAATTCACTTAACAACCAAAGCGATTCACTTAACAACCGTGGGTGTGGGAGAAAGGTTGTAAAATCCAGAATGTCTCACTGAACGGCTCCCTCGCCGGGCAACTGAAATTCCGATCTCAATTGAGGACGTAAGTCGAGGACCTGTCCCAAATTGGGGGACTGCCAAGGTCATGGTAGAAAGTCCTTTCTATTTGCTTCTTTGTCTTCATTTCACGGAGTTCCTGGTCTCCTTCGGCTTAAATCGAACCAGGAACAAAAGCTGAGAATGGCCCAGCGCCAAAAAAAGAGAATATTTCGGCATCAAAGCCGTCGTTCTTTGATCGGTTCCTGCCAGAAAAAACGGGCTCGGCTCCAGCCAGTTTCGCAGAGCTTCGGGTGTCAAGGGAAGATAAAGGGAGCATTGTAACTCTCCCGTATTTGATGTCACCCTCAGAAACAAATAATCTTTTTTTAAAAAAATACAGGTTCACCTGCCTAGTTTTTTTCTCCTGAAAAAGGGCCCCTTTTATGCAGGTGGTCCCCGACTTACGACCACAATAATCTAAAAGAAAAAAATTAAAAATAGGTTCACCTGCTTACGTTTTTCTCCTGAAAAAGGCCCCCTTTAATGCAGGTGGTCCCCGACTTACGACCACAACGGAGCCAACATCTGTTGCTAAGCGAGACATTTTTTGAGTGCGTTTTTCCTTCAGGTGATTACCATTTTTGCCAGAGTTGTTAAGTGAATCGTACCGGTTCTTAATCCCACCGTTGTTAAGTGAATCTGGCTTCCCCATTGACTTTGCTTGTCAGAAGGTCGCAAAACGAGACGACGTAACCCCCGGGACACTGTGTATGATTGTCATATATACAAGTAGCCCTTGATTTACTCAGTTCACTTAGTGACCGTTCAAAGTTACAATGGTACTGGAAAAAGTGACTTAGGACCATTTCCCACACTTACGACCATTGTAGCATCCCCAGGGTCACATGAACAAAATTCAGATGCTCGGCCACTGGCTCATAGTTATGACGGTCGCACTGTCCTGGGGTCATGTGACCCCCTGTTGCGACCTTCTGACAAGCAAAGTCAAAGGGGAAGCCAGATTCAATTAACACAACCGTGTTACTATTTGTATCGTATTGTGGTGTATTTTACAACAGCTTTGCCAAAAATGAGCATTTACTCCCCGTCTGTGGCCATATCATCCCACCGCAAACCTTTGGTTCGCGAACTTAAAACCTATTTATTTCGCATGGCTGGACTGGCTTGATTGTTAAAATTTTAATTTAATTTAATGGGTTTTAAATTTCTGTAATTTTATAGGGTGTAATTTGTATTTTAAATTTCTTTGGCCAATTGAATAAGTTTTTTAAGGGTTGTTCTTAATATTGTATGTGTTTGTGTTTGTATTTTATTTGGTTGTTCACCGCCCTGAGTCCTTCGGGAGAAGGGCGGTATACAAATTAAAATATTATTATTATTATAACAACCAGGACATTCGCTTAATGACCATGGGGTTGACTTAACGGTCGCTGCAAAAAAGATAAAAAAAATCAGTCATGCGGATGATCCGATTTATCATGAACGTCTGTGATGGGCAGACTCCATTATGGTCACAAGTCAAGGACCGTCTTGTATTCAAGTCTAGCCCATCCCACACAATGCAAGAATGGGTGCGATCTAAAAGCCATTCCAGCAAAGAGACAGCCAGTTCGGTCTAGTGGTTAAGGAGCCAGGATAGAAAGCGGGAGACAGTGAGTTCTAGTCCTGGCTTAAGCATGAAAGCCAGTTGGGTGACTTTTGACCAATCACCAGGAGACGGTGAGTTCTAGTCCCGCTTTATACATGAAAGCCAGTTGGGTGACTTTGGGCCAATCACCAGGAGACGGTGAGTTCTAGTCCCGCCTTAGGCATGAAAGCCCCCTGGGTGACTTTGGGCCAATCACCAGGAGACGGTGAGTTCTAGTCCCGCCTTAAGGCATAAAAGCCGGCTGGGTGACTTTGGGCCAATCACCAGGAGACGGTGAGTTCTAGTCCCGCCTTAAGGCATAAAAGCCGGCTGGGTGACTTTGGGCCAATCACCAGGAGATGGTGAGTTCTAATCCCGTTTTAGGCATGAAAGCCAGCTGGGTGACTTTGGTCTGCAACTGCTTGCTTTACAACATCAATGCTGGGCTCAATTGTGGTCATAAGTCAAGGACCACCTGTACACGATTTGTAATTTCGGGTTCTCTTCCCTTCTGGCTGTCGCTCAGCACCCCCACCCCAATAAATGACAGCATTTTCCCTGGTTGGTGCCAGACCAGGAGGGCGTGGGTGGGAACTGGATTGCTGCCCTTGAAAATATTTATACCTAGTTAATGACAAATCGGCTTTGTGTTCCCGGTATGGGAACTGAAGCCATTTCGGGGACGTCTGCATTTCTTAAAGAGGGCATAAACTTTGCACATTCGTACAAATGCAGGGTGCCTTTTCCTTCTCCCTCAGGAGCTTGGGACTTGGCATATGCGCTTAATTTTGCTTCCTAGCCTCAGTTTCCCTTTGTTTTGTTCTGTTATTAATCAACCGTCTTTGCTATTTATTTATTTATTTACCAATAAATCAAGGTGGCGAACAGATCCAACCCGCCTTCTTCCTCCTATTTTCCTCACAACAACCCTGTGAGGTGCATTGGGCGGAGGATGAGGGAGGGATTAATCCAAATTAATCCAAAGCACCTGAAGGCAGGACAAGAAGCAACGGGTGGAAACTAATCAAGGAGAGAAGCAACTTAGAACTAAGGAGAAATTTCCTGACAGTTAGAACAATTAATCAGTGGAACAACTTGCCTGCAGAAGTTGTGAATGCTCCAACACTGGAAATTTTTAAGAAAATGTTGGATAGCCATTTGTCTGGGGTTGGACTAGAAGACCTCCAAGGTCCCTTCCAACTCTGTTATTATTATTATTATTATTATTATTATTATTATTATTATTATTATTATTATTATTATTATTATTATTATTATTATTATTATTATTAAATTCACCCAACTGGCTTTCATGCATAAGGCAGGACTAGAACCCACCATCTCCTGTGGATTGGCCCAAAGTCACACAACTAACTTTCATGCATAAAGCAGGACTAGAACTCACCGTCTGCTAGTGATTGGCCCAAAGTCACTCAATTACTATTATTTGCAATTTATTTTTTCCCAGAGAAAAATTTCCAGAGAAAAAAATTACAGACTATAGGAACAATTTGCACCACTCAGGTGACCCTGAAGACACAGATAAACCTCCAAGTGGCCTCAACGACCCTCTAAAAGGATGCGAATGACCAGCTGCCTGCAAGGAATATCAATCCTTCCATTCCCCACTATCCTGTCAGAGCTGAAGAAGCTTCTTGGATGAGAAGTGAAACGTCTTCAAAAGAAAAAACCAGAAAGTCCAGTTGCCTCCTGAAAAAGCACCTTTGGGACAACCATGACCTGGATGGCTGAGAATCTCTGCAGACTTTTGCGGTAAGCTGCATGGAGTCTCCATGAGTGAAACGGGCAGCCGTAGAAATTTTCTTCCTAACGAATAAATAAACAAAAAACCCTTTTCTTCCTCCAATGGCTTTCCTGTCTGTTTTGTGCACATCGCCATCAGGGCACCTGATGCAATTGTTTATCGTCTCCTCTCAGCTCTCCTTTGGGATCCTTTGGGATCCATGTCAACATTCCACCCTCCGAAGCGAGGTCCCTAACCGGTGACTTCATTCCACGGCTCTGGCGCCAGATCGGTCAGTCCTTTGCAAGCCGAACTCTCAAGCAGCTTAATAATAATAATAACACTAACAACAACAACAACAACAACAACAACAACAACAACAACAGAGCTGGAAGGGACCTTGGAGGGCTTCTAGTCCAACCCCCTGCCCAGGCAGGAAACCCTACACCATCTCAGACAAACGGTTATCCAACATTTTCTTAAAAACTTCCAGTGTTGGAGCATTCACAACTTCTGCAGGCAAGTTGTTCCACTGATTAATTGTTCTCACTGTCAGGAAATTTCTCCTTAGTTCTAAGTTGCTTCTCTCCTTGATTAGTTTCCACCCGTTGCTTCTTGTTCTACCCTCAGGTGCTTTGGAGAATAGCTTGACTCCCTCTTCTTTGTGGCAGCCCCTGAGATATTGGAAGACTGCTATCATGTCTCCCCTAGTCCTTCTTTTCATTAAACTAGACATACCCAGTTCCTGCAACCGTTCTTCATATGTTTTAGCCTCCAGTCCCCTAATCATCTTTGTTGCTCTTCTCTGCACTCTTTCTAGAGTCTCAGCATCTTTTTTACATCGTGGCGACCAAAACTGGATGCAATATTCCAAGTGTGGCCTTACCAAGGCATTATAAAGTGGCACTAACACTTCACGTGATCTTGATTCTATCCCTCGGTTTATGCAGCCCAGAACTGTGTTGGTTTTTTTAACAGCTGCTGCACACTGCTGGCTCATATCTAAATGGTTATCCACTAGGACTCCAAGATCCCTCTCACAGGTACTACCATTGAGCAAGGTACCACATATTCCGTACCTGTGCTTTTTGTTTTTTTTGGCCTAAATATAGAACCTTCCTTTTTTCATTGTTGAATTTCATTTTGTTAGATAGCGCCCAATGTTCAAGTCTGTCAAGCTCATTCGAATCAACTTCAAAGGCCTGAAATCTGGGAGCACCACAGTATAAATTTCTAAAGAAATGCTGCGGCACCGAAGATAATACTCTAGAACTGTTCGGGTTCTAGATTCCTGTCCCTTTTGAAGGAAAAATTCAAGAGGGGTTTGGCAATTTGACACATGTGGGGGTCTCTGGGTGGTCCCTGGGTATCCTCTCATATACCCCACTCCCTTCTAGCACCGATGATGTTACCTAGCTGGGTCATGAAACATCTGCAAGAAAACAACCAGGCTCAGAGAGCACCAAGGCCCCACCTTCCTCCTCCTCCTTCCTCCTCCTCCTCCTCCCTTCTAGCACTGATGATGTTACCTAGTTGGGTCATGAAAGGTCTGCAAAAAAGCCACCAAGCTCAGACAGCACCAAGGACCCCACAGTTCAATCCGAGCTACGCATATTTTCTTTTTACATTACATGAATTACATTTATTGGTGGCCTATCTGTTTTTCCTCCGTTGCCACTACGCTCTTCCTTCCTTCTCTTCCCTTAATTTGAGCCACAGCAAAACCCTCCGAGAGAGGTCATCATCTGCAAATATCACAACTGGTCCACCACAACCAACCAGTGAACTCAATGGCCTACCCTGGATTTGAACTCAAGAACCGAGAGGACAAATTTCACAGGATAAAACCCAATCAGGCTGCCTGCCATAACAGAGAAAACCCCTTTCTCTAACTTTCCCCATCTGGGAAGGTTTTTAATGCAGCCGAATATTTGTATCCCGTTGATGAAGTTTGGGAGAGTTTATAACTATTTGTAGACTTGTTGTGTAAGGGGACAACACATATACAGGGCCTCTGTGGCTCAGACTGGTAAGACAGTCTGTTATTAACAGCAGCTGCTTGCAATTACTGCAGGTTCAAGTCCTACCAGGCCCAAGGTTGACTCAGCCTTCCATCCTTTATAAGGTAGGTAAAATGAGGAGCCAGATTGTTGGGGGCAATAAGTTGACTTTGTATATAATATACAAATGGATGAAGACTATTGCTAACATAGTGTAAGCCGCCCTGAGTCTTCGGAGAAGGGCGGGATATAAATGCAAATTAAAAAAAAAACATAAGGTAGTTTCGATGTATTTATCAGTATTCAGTTTACATTGAATATTAATATGAATTACGTATTTCAGGTTTTTTTGTACAGATTTTTTTTTTAATTTTTACTGTCAGATGACTGTCAGCTTGTTTTTTCTTTTTCTTTTTTTCCCCTTTATTTTGTATTCTAACTTTGGGAAGAGAAAAAAAGAGAGAACCCTTCTCTTATTTAAGCTGCCTCTGGCTTTGCAAAACCGCCCGAGAGTTTCTATAAAATAAACTCACTAAAGCAGGAGTCTGCAAACTTGGCTCTTTTAAGACTTGTGGAGTTCTGGGAGTTGAAGTCCACAAGTCTTAAAAGAGCCAAATTTGCAGACCCCTGCACTACAGAGAAGCCACAATTGTCTAACTTCACGCCAAACTGGACTAAAGAGTGAGCCTCTGGTCAGGTTATCAAAAAACAAAAACACCAGCTGAAATTCTGAAACAAAGAGTTGCTCAAAGCATGTGCAAAGTGCCAGCCAAGCTAACTGCTACTCTCCCAAATGCATCCGATATAAACAGAGAGCCAGAGAGCCATTTTTAAACAATGACCCACAGTTACAAAGAGGGAAAAATGATCCTGTTTTTCCTACAACAAATTCGTCCCTTCCAGAGTTTATTTTCTCCGCACAGAAAAAAAAATCAAGGCTGGCTTTAAGAACCCAAATAAAGTTATTTTTAAGCTCCGCTCGGCATGCCGTTCCAAGTGGAACATTCGACCGTTGTTTATTTCAAGATAATTCGCCCTGCTGCCTTCATAGTTGGCATTCTTGGCTTGGGTTCACCCAGTACCTTTGCCCACACTTAAGTAAATATATACACTCTCGATTCAATTAATCAGGATTTTCTCGCTGCGCATACACACGGACACGCACCGAATCCCAAGAGACGAGTGCAGAAAACTTCACTCAATCCAAACAGGGTGTGGGCTGAATCTTTAGCTGAATGGGTTGTGTGAACGCAACCTGAGCTTTGATTCGTGGACTCCCATATGTGTTTGCAATTCCAGGCAAAGCTCACGGTAAAAGAAACCGACGACGCTACATGGGAGGGGAGAAAAAGACACACACACACACACACAAAATCAGAATTTTCCAACCAGGAGGAGGGGATAAAAGACCCCCTGTCTCCTCCCCACGTTCTTCGAAAGCCCCCTCCTCCTTAAATCATCTTCCAAAGAGGTTTGTCTGCTTGCAAAAGCCCGTCGGAAGAGTCGAACGCGAAGAAGGACGGACGCAGAACATTTTGGGAAACGAAAGTTCATTTTTTTTCTCCGGAACCTTACCTGGATGTTCCAGCAGGTTTTCTTCACATAACTCCCACCAGCAACTCGAGTTGAAGGGGGCTTCCTCGCCTCGTAGGCACTCTGGAGAAAGAGAATGAGAAAAGCAGACGCTAAAACTTGGAGGAAGTCCGTCCATCACCTGTTCGCTCAACTGAAGCTGGATTGAGCCTCGTTCCTGCAGATGGCTGAAAACCAACCAGGAAGTTTACAAGTTTGCAAGCAGCCAGATTCATTAACTCTTCTCTGGCAAGTTGGCAACTTTTCAAAAATAATAATAATAATAATAATGATAATAACAACAACAACAACAACAACAACAACAACAGGAGAGTGAAGCCAGATGCGAAAGGGACTCCGATTTGGAGAGAATCGAGGGTACTGCAAAGAGCTGATAATCCTTCGCAGACTTACGACCCCAAGGGCGTCCAAATTTTCTCTTGTTCAGTGAGACGTTTAGTTAGAATATTTTGGACACGGGATGCGACCCCTGGAAAAATACGCCACATAACGTCATTTAAAGGGGACGTGGTGGCTCAGTGGATAAGACGGTAAGCTTGTCGATCAAAAGGTCGGCAGTTCAGCGGTTCGAATCCCTAGTGCCGCCTAATGGGATGAGCTCCCGTGACTTGTCTCAGCTTCTGCCAACCTAGCAGTTCGAAAGCACGTAAAAAATGCAAGTAGAAAAATAGGGACCACCTTTGGTGGGAAGGGAACAGTGTTCCGTGCGCCTTTGGCGTTGAGTCATGCCGGCCACATGACCACGGAGACGTCTTCGGACAGCGCTGGCTCTTCGGCTTTGAAACGGAGATGAGCACTGCCCCCTAGAGTCAGGAACGACTAGTGAGGGGAACCTTTACCTTTATCGTTAACTTCATTTAATCCTCCCATAGAAAGATTGAAGGCAAATGAGATCCAGGCAGAAGAAGAAAACCATGGCTTCAAAAATGTTCATTTATTTATTGCTACCCTGCCTTTATTACTTCATAAATAACTTAAGGCGGCAAAGATATCCAATATATCTTCCTCCTTCTATTTTTCTCCACAACAACAATCTTGTGAGGTGGGTTGAGCTGAGAGAGAGTGATTTAAAGCCAAAGTCACCCAATTGGCTTTAAAGACTAAGGCGAGACTAGAACTCACCGTCTGCTGATGATTGGCCCAAAGTCACCCAGCTGGCTTTAAAGCCTAAGGCGGGACTAGAACTCACCGTCTCCTGGTGATTGGCCCAAAGTCACCCAGCTGGCTTTAAAGCCTAAGGCGGGACTAGAACTCACCGTCTCCTGGTGATTGGCCCAAAGTCACCCAGCTGGCTTTAAAGCCTAAGGCGGGACTAGAACTCACCGTCTCCTGGTGATTGGCCCAAAGTCACCCAGCTGGCTTTAAAGCCTAAGGCGGGATTAGAACTCACCATCTCCTGGTGATTGGCTCAAAGTTACCCAGCCAGCTTTCGTGGCTAAGACAGGACTAGAACTCACCCTCTCCTGGTGATTGGCCCAGCCGGTTTTCCTACCTAAGGCAAAACTAGAACTCACCATCTCCTGCTTTCTAGCCTGGCACCTTAATCACTGGACCTCTGGACTCTCTCTCTTTTTTTTTTCCCCTGCCGTATCCTCACAACCTTGTTTTCAAATCAATCCTCAGGATAGACTCAGGTCATCCTTACCTATTTCAGTTTTAAAACAATACTTTCTCTTTCTGGCAGTCAAGCAAGCTCACCACTTTTACCTGGGCACAACCCGACATATTTTATGCTTGGCCGCTAGTGTGAAAACACACACACACACACCCCTTCCGTTGGTAGCCACTCTGCTCCAGATACACAGGAGGATCAGGTGTTTTTTGAAGCCGCCTTTTCCTTGTACTCACCTGTCAACCTTCGACGTAGACCATACCTACCAAACCACAATCACGCAGGTTAATCCCATTTTCACTATAAAGTTACGGTAACAGAATCCCTGCAGGTCTGAATAGGTTTCCCGCCTTCCTCTTTCTATCTTTGTGAGAACTAGGGAGGGTCTTGTCTGAGACGCTTTCTCAGGTTACGGGTTCTCCACGGGACTCAGGTTTCTTTTATCTGATCTTGGTCTGGGTTGCCACTTTTCCTCCTGTTCCTCAAGGCCATTCCTTTTGCCCCTCAGACCCACCAGATCTCTGGGTCGATCCAGAGATCTGGCTTTGCAAACAGGCTTTAACTGCTCACTGGCTTTGAAGCAGGCTTAACTAGCAGACGGTTAGCTAGCATCGATGAGGTAACCTAGTTTGGATAGTGCAACGTTTGCAAGGAAAACAGCGAGTTCAGAAAGCATCAAGGAGCCCACAATCATTGTCCTCCTCCTCCCACCTCCTCCTCTTCTCCACAAACCCCACTCTCTTCTAACACTGATGAGGTTACCTAGTTGGGTAATGAAACGTCTTGCAAGAAAACAAGTTCAGAGAGCACCAAGGACCCTAAAGTCATCATTCTCCTCCTCCTCCTCCTCCTCTTCCTCCTCCTCCTTCTCCTCCTCCTCCTCCCACTCTCCCCAAACCCCACTCCCTTCTAGCACTGATGAGGTTACCTAGTTGGATTCAGAGAGCACCAAGGATCCCTTAGGGTGGTGCGGGCAATTTTGGGAGCCTTAAGAAACGTCTCGCTTAACAATAGAAAAGTTGGTCATAAGTCGAGGACTACCTGTATATGCAGGTAGATACGTTTTGATGACTGTCAGCTGCCCAGAATTACCCTGCCGTACAATAGGCAGCCAATACCTTTTATAAATAAATTTTATACATAAATGCCGTGACTCTTTATGCAAGAGACTGGCATAGGGCCGCGGTGTGGCTCAGGCTGTAAAAAACCTGTTATTAAAACACAGCTGCTTGCAATTACTGCAGGTTCTAGTCCCACCAGGCCCAAGGTTGACTCAGCCTTCCATCCTTTATAAGGTAGGTAAAATGAGGACCCAGATTGTTGGGGGGGCAATAAGTTGACTTTGTAAATATACAAATAGAATGAGACTATTGCCTTACACACTGTAAGCCGCCCTGAGTCTTCGGAGAAGGGCGGGATAAAAATGTAAACAAACAAACAAAAAAAGAGACGAAACCGCAGCTTAGAACGAGGGCCTTGCAATAACCTCCTCAGTCTCTTCTAATAATTGATATGGGTGCGACTCAGTTGATTCACGGGGCCATTAAATTAATCAATGGGTTCGACTCCAGGCTTAAAAGCCACCAGGGTTGCACGATAAGGAAAAAGGAGGGAAGTGGACTTGCATTAAAAGGATTTCCCAGCAGATGTGTGGAGCACATCTGTCCTAACAGCTGCTTGGAGGTCTACTGAGGCCCCTGCTTACGAGAAGTGACTGCGAAAAGGGCCTGAATTCGAAGAAAAACCTTCTTCACAGCCATAGTTCTATCAAACCAGTGGGAAGACTTTGCATTTTTGCATCCTCAGCCGTTTGTTTTCTTTATTTCTTTATTTCTTTTATTTGCATTTATATCCCGCCCTTCTCCGAAGACTCAGGGCGGCTTACAATGTGTCAAGCAATAGTCTTCATCCATTTGTATATTATATACAAAGTCAACTTTTATTGCCCCCAACAATCTGGGTCCTCATTTTACCCCCAACAATCTGGGTCCTCATTTTACCGACCTTATAAAGGATATTATATACAAAGTCAATTTAATTGCCCCCAACAATCTGGGGCCTGGTGGGACTTGAACTTGCAGTAATTGCCAGCAGCTGTGTTAATAACAGACTGCATTATTCTGTTGAGCCACCTGAGGCAAACAAACAAATAAGCTCAGAAACTCTAAGGAGCTTCTCAATCATCCAGGTCATAGATGATTCCCAAAGATGCTTTTCCAGAAAAAAAAAGATGATTTAAAGGCCTGGGACATAGGAAGAATGGTTTCAGGATTAGGGCTAGTCTAGAGAAAAGAAGGACTAGGGGAGACATGATAGCAGTCTTCCAGTATTTGAGGGGTTGCCACAAAGAAGAGTGGGGGGGGTCAACTTATTTTCCAAAGCACCTGAGGGCAGGACAAGAAGCGACGGATGGAAACTAATCAAGGAGAGAAGCAACTTGGAATTAAGGAGAAATTTCCTAACAGTGAGGACAATTAACCAGTGGAACAGCTCGCCACCAGAAGTTGTGGGTACTCCATCACTAGAAGCTTTTAAGAAGAGACTGGAAAGTCACTTGTCTGAAATGGTACAGGGCAGTGATGGCTTGCGACCCCTGGGGCCCGTTTTGGGCCTGGCAGGCCTCCCTGAAGCCTACTGGGACCAAAAACGGGCTACGGGGGGCGGGGGGGGAGTGGCACACGCACGCGAGACCCCTTTCTGCCCCCGCACATGTGAGCACATCTCCCACGTGTGCCCCCCCCCACCAGAGACCCAAAAATCAGCTGGCCAGTGAGAGGCGCACACACATGCGCTATGGAGCTGAGCTGGGCCGCGTGCAATGTGGCACGCGTGTCGTATGTTCACCATCACAGGTGAACCTATGGGTCTCCATTCCTGAGCAAGGGGTTGGACTAGAAGACCTCCGAGGTCCCTTCCAGATCTATTCTGATTGATTGAAAAGGCAACTGGATTTCCTTGGTTGTTGTTGTTGTTTTCCTTGGGAACGTCTCCCTTCTCAATCCAAGATGCTTCTTCAGTTCTGGAAGGTTCTTCTTCAGAACTGAAGAAGCTTCTTGGATGAGAAATGAAACCTTTTCAAGGAAAAAAACAAACAAGGAAATCTAATTGCCTTTTGGAAAAGCACCAACTAAGGTCAACGAAGCTCAGAGAGGACCCAAGGATAGCTCGGTTCAATCTTGACCTACAGATTCTTCTCTTTGGATCTCCAAGTTCTCTTCCAATAAATTCTGATTCTATGTAGGGGGGCAACCAAATATACAGGTAGTCCTCGATTTACAACAGTTCACTCAGTGACCGTTTGAAGCTACGTCACTGAAAAAAAATGACTTATGACTGTTTTTCACACTTATGTCCATTGCAGCAGTGGTGGGTTGCTACCGCTTCACCTGTTGTGTCTGCACCCCCCGGGCCGGGCCCCCTGCCAGAAAGTGACTCGGAAAGTGAAGGGGAAGGGCCATCAGGACTTACCTCTGGAGCACCGGCTTCCCTGGCTCAGCTCCAGGATCAGAGGCAGGCCAGGTGGAGGAGATAACGAGGCCTCCGTCCCCTGACTCTTCCTCCCCCAGGCCACGCCTCCAGACCCGGCTGATGGCAATCAGGCCTGGCTGGACCCTAGGTTTTGTAGGCAGGAGAGGCAGGAACAACAGAAGCAGGGGTGGGGCAGGCCTAGAAAGTGCTGAGTCATGGAGCCACACCCCACAGGATATAAAAGCAGCAAGGGCTGCTATACCCCTTCGTGGCAAGCAAATCAACTGCTTAACTAGAGCTGAAGTACTGTTTATTCCTGGTTGACTCATCGGCATCAAGAGAGATAACAGAGTCACTTGGCAGATGCTCGCTAGTTTGCTGCCAGAGCTGATAGTTGCCGGCTAATTAAGTCATCGCTCGGACTGAGGCGAGGGGGACAGAACATTGCCCCAGCTCAGGCGAACGGGTAGCACCGGTGGCGGGAGGCTCCACCCATCCACCTGGACGTCTCTGCGCGCCCACAAGTGAACCAGTAGCGGCCAAAATTGAAACCCACTACAGCATCTCTATGGTCACGTGATCCAAATTCAGATGCTTGGCAACTGACTCACAGTTACGACGGTTGCAGTGTCCCAGGGTCACGTGATCCCCTTTTGCGAGCTTCTGGCAGGCAAAGTCCATGGGGAAGCCCGATTCACTTAACAACCGTGTGACTTAACAACTGCAGTGATTCATTTAACGAATGTGGCAAGGAAGGTTGGTAAAATGGAGTGGGGCCAAACTCCCTGAACGACAGTCTGTCTTAGCAACCGACATTTGGGGCTGAACTTGTAGTCGTAAGTCAGGGATTACCTCTTTGGTTTTGCTTGTATGAGTTCATGAAGATCACAGATGAGGTTGCCTAGCTCAGAATGTCACCCTCCACTCCAATCCTCACATCCTTTTGTACTCTTTATATTCAGTAGTTAGATTGCAATGGGGTTTTTATGTGTAAAGTAAATAGCTCATGGATTCAGGTTAAGTAGAGAGGGCCCTTTAAGAGTGTCCTCTGACATGAAATCAAGGGGAGGGGAGATTGATGGTTTGAATTCAGCAAGAATGTTAGAGCGTGGGCTTTCAACGGACATTGAATTCCTGAGATGATTTACAGCCAGAGATCTGTGGAAGAAGATTACCAGGAGGGCGGGGGCGAGAAGGAGCTGGCACTGGACCAGACCTGCTGACCTCTTGGGGGTGGAGGGACAAACGATGGGATATGGAATGTTAGCCATATTTTGTCTCAGATCCAACTTTATACTGCTGCGGTCCGGATGTATTTAGTAAAAGTACTTTTTTTTATTTGCAAATGAAGTCAAGGTGTATTCTTTCCTAAATATAATCAGAGGCAGCTTGACAGAACCCCTAGAAAAATATATATGTGTCAGAATGATGTGTTTAAGGGTATATATTTAACACCATGAAAAGCAGAGGCTGTTATTAGCACTTCATAAGGCCATTGTCATATTAAAATAAATAAATAAAATTAGAGTCGCCGGGTGTCAGCAGATATATCAATTTAATAAATTGTTCTTATTACTATTATTGGAACCTGTTTGCATCCCGTTTAAAGAGCAGCAGGCCAAATATAATCACTTGGAAGTCTGGCTTCTAAATGGGAATATTTAGAATATTCGTTTACAAATATTGCAAATTGGTTGATGTATTAAAAGGGAAAAATCAGAAACCCAACTGTTCTTTTTCTACTTTCGCTTTTCTTTTCTTTTTTCCCCTCTTTCTGGTGTTTTAATTCTTGTTGTTGTTGTTTTTTTCCTTTCATCGGCAGACAAACAAAGACAAACTAATGCTAGGAAACAAAACAATGGAGTAAAATAATCAGGTGCAGATTGAAATCTTTATGGTATCATAAATATTTTGATGGGAATCACAGCTGTTTTACTCGCCTTTGGATGAAAAAGCCAAATAATTTAACGCTTGTAATATGGACATCCTAAATTGTAATGGATGCTGCAACGGTCGTATGTGTGAAAAACGGTCACTTTTTTCAGCGATGTTGTAACTTTGAACGGTCACTAAAGGAATTGTTGTAAGTCGAGGACTCTCTGTACATGACAGTTACAGTAGGCAGTCCAAGAAGAAGGAGAAGGAGAAGGAGAAGGAGAAGAAGAAGAAGAAGAAGAAGAAGAAGAAGAAGAAGAAGAAGAAGAAGAAGAAGAAGAAGAAGAAGAAGAAGAAAAACAATGAAGAAATGAAGAAAAAAAGAGCATGTATTTAAATTTATTATTTATTATTTATTTATTTATTATTTTATTTTTTCAAATTTATATACCGCCCTATCTCCCTAAGGACTCAGGGCGGTTCACAGGCAGTTAAAATACATATAAATACAAATTAAAAAACAACAATTAAAAAACTTATTCTATTGCCGAATTTAAAAAACAATATAAATAATAAAAAACCCTTAAAACCAATAACTTTAAAATCTAATCCAGTCCCGCGCAGATGAATAAGTGCTTTAGAGCAACGCTTTAACTCCAAAAATAATCATACAGGCGGTGCTCACTTAACAACCTCAATCGAGACTGGAATTGCAACCGCGGTCTAAATGAAGCAGTCATTTCGGGAAAGCATCACATGACCATACTGCTTAATAACAGCAGTTCCGGTAGACACAGTTGTGGTCGTTACTTATGATGGTTGCCGTGTCCCTGGGTCATGTGATCCCCTTTTGCGACCGTCTTTGCCACTGTGCTTGTCAACGGGGAAGCCAGATGATTCACTTAATGACCGTGTTAAGTCGATCCCTGCAGTTGTTTAGTTAATAACAACTGCAGGGGTCTGCTTAACAAGTGTGGCAAGGAAGGTCGTAAAACAAGGCAAAACTCACAACAAATGTCTCGCTTAGCAACAAAAACATGAGGTTCCACGTGCTCGTAAATCAAGACTGGTGCAGTAACCTAGAGGTGGACCTCTCGTCTCACAATCAGGAGACTGTGAGTTCGATCCTAGATAGAGGCAGATATTTCTCTCTTTGGGCACACAGAGAATATATCTGCTGCACAAAACTCCGCATTGGCGACAGGGAAGGGCATCCGGCCAGTAAACACTCAGCTCATTCGGTTGCGCAAGACTCCACCCCGCAAGGAATTACAGGATCTTTACAAGAAGATGATGATATGTAATGAAACGCTCGGCCTCCGACTGAGTGGCGAGTTCTGTGGTTGTGTGTGTGTGTTTGTGTGTACGCCACATCTCTGCCTCAGTCCTTGCCAACGCACTTACAACATGCCCAGCCAGTCTGAAAATAAAACACAAGTGCTCGGTACCCAGGGGAAGCTAAAAGAGGATTATATCCTGGATTTTTCCTGAATGCAGCACTGCAGATTTGAGTTGCTCTCGCTCTTTTACGGGACAAAAAACTGTCATTAAAACACACATACACACAACTTAAAGCAGAGGTCTTCAACCTTGTCAACTTTCAGCCTGGCGGACTTCAACTCCCAGAATCCTGGAGACCTCTGCCCTAAAGCACTGAGATTAGATGCCAAGCTACAGAAAATACATCTATCTATCTATCTATCTATCTATCTATCTATCTATCTATCTATCTATCTATCTATCTATCTATGCCATTTTATTTCTCTTCTCTCCTGCAGCTAGACAGTCAGGAAAAATTTATGACTCTCCTGCCATCGGTGCAAGCTGTTCCAGGAAGAATTCAGGAAGGACGGTATTGAAGAGATACACTCTTATCACACATACACACAAATTCACACTATTTTAAGAAACATTGGCAGCTACCGAAAGGGGGAAGTTAAGGTTACGCAGATCATATTTTTTTTACATCTACCACGAGCGTCCACTAGGTCTAAAAAATAATAATAATAAGGCCAGTTTCCAATCAAACCAGAGAGTCATAAAAATGGCTTTTTAAAAGAAATGTCTATGGAGATTCTGGGGAAAAAAATGTCTATGGAGATTTTTAAAAAAGACATTTTCTGGGGGGGAAAAAATAAGACCAGTTTCCAATCAAACCGGAAAGGCACAATTGTTTAAAAACATTTTCAGGGGTTGGAGGGGGGAAATAACACCAATTTCCAATCAAACAGGAGAAGCACCAAGAATCGCCTTTTAAAACATTCTGCAGAGACGGAAAAAAATATAAGTTAATCAATTAAAACCCAAATATCTGGTGTGCAGGGGAGAGACTTGAGCAGGGATTTTAAAAAATGTTTCTGCCCTGGGGGGAATGGATCAAAGACCTAGAGAAAGAAGCAAAAGACTTGCAAAATAAAAAAACAGAACAAAAAGGGATACTTTTAAAATGTATTTATTTATTTATCTTACTGGCATATCCTAACAGGGATTTGCAATACATGCTAACGTTTCACCTCGATTAAAAAAAAACACAGTAAAATACGAACCTTCCAGATACCAGTGTCTTAGGCCCTCTAACCGTAGAAGCACAGTGAAAAAAAAATCAGAAAACAAATATATATATATGCCGGTCCAGCATCTGATTTTTAGGCTTCGAACCAGAAAGCATCTTCTGGATGTCATTGGGAAGCCAAGAGGAGGTGGCTATAACCCCCCTTTCCACCATCCCCCAAAAAATATGGACTGGACTTTATTTTGGAACGAGGCTACAATATTTAAGAGGTGACCGGCTTTAAGCTGAATGCATATATATAATGCATTTATATATGCTTTCAGCTTAAAGTCGGTCACTTTTTAAATATTGTAGCCTCGTTCCAAAATAAAGTCCCGTCCATATTTTTTGGAGGGTGGTGGAAAGGGGGGTTATATTTCCCGTCTCCTCCTGGCTTGTCATTGGCAGGAATGGCATCCAGAGGATGCTTTCTGATCCTAAGCCTGGATAGGTTTTCAAAAAATAATAATAATAATAATTACGATTAAAAAATTTGACATCTCTCTGCTCTCTTTTCCAATCTCCCCCCCCCTCCTCCTCCCTGCCACCTTCTGCATCATTACTCAGCTCTAAAAGGGTGGCGCGATTACAGGATGACATAATCGGAGCAGCCAGGGCTGCTCTCCAAAATCAGCCCACCCCACCCCGCTCCATCCCCCGGACTGTTGGACTGGACGGTCCCGCCTTTACGACCTCCGATTCAAATCAAATCCAAATTGGGTGGTTTTTTTTAATTAAAAATCCAAAGTAACCAAACCTACCCCCTCCTCTCTCTCTCTCTCTCTCTCTTGCAGCTAACACACATTGTCCTTTCCCCTCTTTTTCTCCCCCTTCCCCACAACGCCTTCTCTCCACGGGAGATGGGTTCGTGGACATCGGGAGGGGGGGAGAGACTCCACCAGAGGCAGGCGGGCGCGCGCATCGTCTGTGCAAAACCTTTGCACAGTGCAAAGCAAAACCTTCGTCGTTTGCACGCCCGAAAGATGCTCTGGACCACCCAACCACCTACGACGCTTATCTATCTATCTATCTATCTATCTATCTATCTATCTATCATCTATCATCTATCTTCTTTCCCATCTCTCTCTTCCATCTATCTGCCTGTCTGGATCTCTCTCTCTCTCTCTCCTCTGTCCCTCCCTCCTTCCCTCTATCTATCTATCTATCTATCTATCTATCTATCTATCTATCTATCTAACTATCTATCTATCTATCAAATCTATCTATCTATCTATCTTCTTTCCCATCTCTCTCTTCCATCTATCTGCCTGTCTGAATCTCTCTCTCTCTCTCTCTCTCTCCTCTGTCCCTCCCTCCTTCCCTCTATCTATCTATCTATCTATCTATCTATCTATCTATCTATCTATCTATCATCTTCTTTCCCATCTCTCTCTTCCATCTATCTGCCTGTCTGCCTGTCTCTCTCTCCTCTCTCCCTCCCTCCCTCCTTCCCTATATCTATCTATTTATCTATCTATCTGTCTGTCTGTCTGTCTGTCTATCTATCATATATATCTATCATCCATCTACGTCTGTCTGTCTGTCTGTCTGTCTGTCTATCTATCTATCTATCTATCTATCTATCTATCTATCTATCTATCATCTATCATTTTCTCTCTCTCTCTCTCTCTCTCTCTCTCTCTCTCCACACACACAGCCACGAGCATCCTCCACCGCGAGGTATCTTCTTCTGCCGGGTGGGCGTGCTTTACACGCACGTACACACACATACACACACACACAGGCGCGCGGCCGCGGACGGAGAAGCCGCGGATGCTCTTGCAGCAACCGTGGGGAAAGGAAGGTTGCAAAAGCCCACGCAAAGCTCGTCCCTCGGGCAAACACGCCCCCCCACCCTTCCACGCCCCCCACCCTTCCCCAAATCCCTGCGGCCGGAGTGTGTGTGTGTGTGTGTGTGTGTGCAAAGAAGGGGGACCCCCTCCCCCGGGATTCACCCCCACCCCACCCCTTCGCCCTCCTTACTCTTTGCAAGCGCAGGTCCGGGGCTTTCAAGCCGAAGCCGGCTTTCCGGGGCGGCGGGTGGGCTGGCGCCGGGGGAATTCAACCCCGAGCCGAGTCCCGGCAGACCGGCGCCGCTTGCCTGGCGCGCCGATTGGAGCGATCCGGACGACCAGCGCAAGCCGCGCTCCGGCGGGATGGCATGGCAAGCCCCCGCCCCCCACGCGCCCCCCGCGTTTCAAGCCGTGTCCCCACGCGCGCCCTCGCCGACACGCGTCTTGCTCGCTTTTCTTGCGGCAAACGGCGGCCACGCCCCCACCGGCCCCGGCTTCAGCCTATCAGCGGGCAGGATCGAGGAGGAGGTGGATCGCCCGGCTTTGTAACTCTTCTCTCCCCCCCCCCCACATTCCATCCTTCCCCCCCCCCGCAGAGCGATGCCCGAGCTGGCTTCGGGTCGGTCGGTTCCCACGTGCACGAAGCGCCCACGGGGTGGAGGGGGGGAGCAGCCAGCCGGGAGGGGAGCGTAACGTGGGAATGCAAAGGGTGAGGGGACAGGGGCCCGAGGAGAAGCCACCACGTGCCTGGTTGGTTGCTTGGTTGGTTGGGCTGGTGCGCGAATCCCGACAGTCGAGCGGGTCCCGTGTACCCTGAACCGAAAGGAAGCGGGTCGTGTGAAAGCGGCTTGCCTTCGCGCTTGCGTGCTGTGTGTGTTGGTGTGTGTTTGCACCGACTTGGCAAAGCGGATTGTGCCAACAGCCTGCCCTGCACGTGTGTGCAGGTATAGAAATACCTGCAGGGGTGTGCGCGCATCTATTCTATAGAGTAGACAGACAAGACAGAGAGATTATAGAGACAGACACAGGAGATAGAATAGGATGGATGGACAGAGAGGACAGACGCAGGCACAGATAAGAAGATAGATAAGAGTAGGCAGTAGACCAGTGGTTCCCAACCTTTTCTTGTTTGAGGCACCCTTGGAAAGCCTTTCAAAAGTTCCCGGCACCCTTATAAGGAAATAGATATTTAAAATCTCCGTAGCTCAAAAGTTCCCGGCACCCTCAAAAGATCTCACGGCACCCCTTAGTGCCGCGGCACACTGGTTGGGAACCACTGCAGTAGACAGATAAATACATAATTGGTAGATCAGAGAGAGGGACAGACAGATTTATAGAGACATGATAGAATAGGATGGATGGATGGATCATGGATGGATGGATCATTCATGGATGGATGGATGGATGGGTCGATGGATGGATGGATGGATCATTCATGGATGGATGGATGGATGGGTCGATGGATGGATGGATCATTCATGGATGGATGGATGGATCATGGATCGATGGATGGATCATTGACGGATGGATGGATGGATCGTGGATCGATGGATGGATGGATGATAGATGGATGGATCATTCATGGATGGATGGATGGATGGGTCGATGGATGGATGGATGGATGGGTCAATGGATGGATGGATGGATCATGGATCGATGGATGGATCATTGATGGATGGATGGATGGATCGTGGATCAATGGATCGGATGATGGATCAATGGATCATGGATGGATGGATGGATCATGGATGGATGGATGGATCATGGATGGATGGATAGATGGATCATGGATGGATGGATGGATGGGTCAATGGATGGATGGATGGATGGATGGATGGATCATGGATGGATGGATGGATTGATCATGGATGGATGGATCGATGGATGATGGATGGATCATGGATGGATGGATGGATGGATCATGGATGGATGGATGATAGATGGATGGGTCGATGGATGGATGGATCATGGATGGATGGATAGATACTGTGGAAAGACAGAAATATTGATGGTGTCTGTGTATAAGTCTATGTGAGTGTTTGCAATAATACCCAGAGCCAGAGGTATTATTCAACCAGTTCAGACTGGTACAGGCGAACTGGTAGTAGCAACCTGCAGGTCCTCCCACTCGCCCTGGCGTTTAGCCACGTTTTCAAGCCATGCGCATGTGTGGAAGCCACCCGTGCGCATAAAGCGCACACTCACATTTTTGGTGCTGGGGAACCAGTAGCTAAATTATGTGAATCCCACCCAGGGGTGAAATCCAACAGGTTCTGACAGGCTCGGGAGAACCGGTAGCGGAAATTTTGAGGAGTTCGGAGAACCGGCAAATACCACCTCTGGCTGGCCCCAGAGTGGGGTGGGAATGGAGAGTTTGCAGTATCCTTCGCCCAGGAGTGGTGAGGGAATGGGGATTTTGCACTATCCTTCCCTCAGGAGTGGGGAGGGAATGGGGATTTTGCAGTATCCTTCCCTCTGGAGTGGGGAGGGAATGGGGATTTTGCAATATCCTTCCCTCAGGAGTGGGGAGGGAATGGGGATTTTGCAATATCCTTCCCTCAGGAGTGGGGAGGGAATGGGGATTTTGCAGTATCCTTCCCTCAGGAGTGGGGAGGGAATGGGGATTTTGCAGTATCCTTCCCTCAGGAGTGGGGAGGGAATGGGGATTTTGCAGTATCCTTCTCCCAGAAGTGGGGAGGGAATGGGGATTTTGCACTATCCTTCCCTCAGGAGTAGGGAGGGAATGGGGATTTTACAGTATCCTTCCCTCAGGAGTGGGGATGGAATGGGGATTTTGCGGAATCCTTCCCCTGGAGTGAGGTGGGAATGGAGATTTTGCAGTATCCTTCCCCTGCCACGCCCACCAAGCCACGCCCACAGAACCGGAATTTTAAAAAATGTGGATTTTACCATTGATCCCACCCCTGATCTTACCACATGCTGCACTGTTGGCGTTAGGAATGGACGCACGCACAGTTTGGGCGCTCGGCCTCTAAAAGGTTCGCCCCCCACTGGGATCGGTCATCTTAGAGTTCTGAATTTTACAAGGATCCCACACAGACCCCACCCGCATTTGCACCCTTGCACCCACCTTTGTTTCAGGAATTGGATGTGTCGAGTTCAGGGGTCTCCAACCTTAGTAACTTTAAGACTTGTGGACTTCAACTCCCAGAATTCCTCAGCCAGCTTTGCTGGCTGAGGGATTCTGGGAATTGAAGTCCACAAGTCTTAAAGTTTCCAAGGTTGGAGACCCCTGGTCTAGTTTATTGAAAAGACGAAGTAGGGATGATAGGATAGCTGACTCCCAAATTTTTGAGGGGTTGACGCAGAGAGGAGGGGGTCCACCTGTTCTCCAAAGCACCTGAAGGCAGGACAAGAAGCAACGGATGGAAACCAGTCAAGGAGAGAAGCAACTGTAGAACTGAGGAGGAATTTCCTGGTAGTTAAAGCAATTAGCCAGTGGAACAGCTTGCCACCAGAAGTTGTGGGTGCTCCAACGCTGGAGGTTTTCAAGACGAAATTGGGCAGCCACTTGTCTGAAATGGTATAGGGTCTCCTGTTTGAGCGGTGGGTTGGACTAGAAGACCTCCAAGTTCCCTTCCTATTCTGTTCTTCTGCCATTCCTGCACCGGCTTTTTCCATCTCCCACGGATATTATGCTGCTATAGAGACAGGGCTTAAATAAACTCCAACTTGCTAAGCACACGAGTGAAAGTCATTATACAACGGCATGGTATCGGTGCATCACAAGTCCTTTTTTTTTTCCACGGGGTGGAAATACTTGGCACAATTTTTATTTAGTAAGGTAAGAGCAGGGATGAAATCTCCGTACCTTCCTTACCGGTTTGGAAGTGCACGTGTCACGCGCACGCCCCCTCCACGCATGCGCAAAAACTTTCCACGCATGCGCAGACGGTACAAAACACATTGCTTCCTGGATAAAACCAGGAAGTAACGACAGCCGGGCGGGTGGCCAGAGCCTCGCGCCGCGATTCTCCAAACCACCAGCCAAGATCGCTACCGGATTGCGCGATCCAGTCCGAACCGGGAGCATTTCACCCCTGGGAAAGAGGTATGCAGAAGTCAGGATCCTGAAGATAGAGAAGGGTTTGAAAGAATAATAATATTGGTGGGCGTGGCAGGGGAAGGATACTGCAAAATCTCCATTCCCACCCCACTCCAGGGGAAGGATGCTGCAAAATCTCCAGCCAGAGGTGGTATTTGCCGGTTCTCCAAACTACTCGAAATTTCCACTACCGGTTCTCCAAACTACTCAAAATTTCCGCTACCAGTTCTTCAGAACCTGTCAGAACCTGCTGGATATCAACCCTGCATAGTTTGCCCTCTTAATGGGGTGGGGGGTAATAGTTTTCTCCTTGGTAGTTCTTTAATTAGGGCATGGTTTCCTGCTTGATTGTTTGTCTGGGGTTAATCCCCGTTTATCTGTGTACTGGAAAGGAGTTTTCTGCATGGTATATGAACGCCTAGCAAGGTGACCCCATTCCCCATCCATGAAACTGGAGCAAAGAAGCTCCAGATTTAAGATACCATCCCAGGGGAGGCCATGTTTGGAAACCTCCCCCCACCCCCCTTGGAACATTCCCCTGGCAGAATATCTGCGTGTTGGTGCAATTTTGCCAACTGCGGCTTTGGCATTTGATCTGTTTTCATCCAGCAGAAGAACATTTGTAGGCGTCACGGCGGCTCCAGTGCGCAGCTTTTGACGGGCTCCTTTGCTCAGGCAAAAAAACAGAGAGTAGTTGAATCCCAGGTCCTGCTGACAGAATCGCTGGTTTGTGTTTGGGCAACAACACTGAATCGCAGTAGAAGGTCGATTGATCTTATTCACCATTCCTATTCTACCCTCCAGGCCAATCGAGTAGGGTGCATTAAAAACACGGACGAAGGAGCATCTTATAGGCCTCTTCCTTGGGATCTTCTGGTGGTCTCCCATCCAGGAATTATCTCTGGGATGCTTAAAAGTGTTTTCCCTCCTTCGCTTCATTTCTGCAAAATGTCTTGGTAACTGTTTTGCATATCTCTTTTCGTCCTTCCTTCCTTCCTCCCTCTCCTTTCTTTCTTTCTTTCTTTCTTTTTTCATTCTTTCTTTCTTTCTTTCTTTCTTTCTTCATTGTTTCTTTGTTTCTTCTTCCTTCCTTCCATCCATCCTTCCCTTCCTCCCCCTCTTCTTTCTTCCTTCCTTCCTCTTTCTTTCTTTTTCTCTTTCTCTTTCTTTCTTTTTCTTCCTTCCTTCCTTCCTTCCATCCATCCATCTTTCCCTTCCTTCCTCTCCTTTCTTCTTTCTTTCTTTCTTTCTTCCATCCATCCTTCCCTTCCTCCCTCTCTCCTTCCTTCCTTCCTCTTTGTTTCTCTTTCTTTCTCTCTCTCTCTCTTTTTCTTTCTTTCTTTTTCTTTCTTTTTTTTGTTTCTTCTTCCTTTCTTCTATCCATCCTTCCTTTCCTCCCTCTCTCTCCTTTCTTTCTTTCTTTCTTTCTTTCTTTCTTTCTATCTTTCCTTCTTTCTTGTGTCTTTCTTTCTTTCTTCTTCCTTCCATCCATCCTTCTCTTCCTCCCTCTCTTCTTTCTTTCTTCCTTCCTTCCTTCCTCTTTCTTTCTTTCTTTCTTTCTTCCTTTCTTTCTTTCTTTCTTCTTCCTTCCTTCCATCCATCCTTCCCTTTCTCCTGCTCTTCTTTCTTTCTTTCTTTCTTTCTTTCTTTCTTCCTTTCTTCCTTCCTTCCTTCCTTCCTTCCTCTTTCTTTCTCTCTCTCTCTCTCTCTCTCTCTCTCTCTCTTTCTTTGTTTCTGTTTCTTCCTTACCACCCTCCCTTTCCCACAAATACCCTAACAGGGGTCACCCCAGATGTTCTGGACTCCAATGCCCAAACACTGGTGGGGGAGGGAGGAAAGCACATCTGATACATTAGAACACATCTGGGCCAGGCTGCCTGTCTGCCTTTCTTTCCTCCTCCGCCTCCTTCCATTTTAAATTAGAAAATGCCATTTTCTCCCTCACCTTCTTTTCTATTTAGCTGAGGAGTGATTACTTTTGCCAAGATCTCCCAGTGATTTCTCTGGCATATTTGTGGGTGGAGGAATTGGATGGATTTTTTTTCCCTTTCTGAATTTCTTCTGCCATAGAAGAAAATCTCTTCATTTCGCAGGGGCTCTGCTTTAGAAATGACAGAAGCTGCATTAGTCAATAAGACCACCCCACAACCAAAAATTCCCTCCTGACATCTTATCCCAAAGGCAACTGGATTTTTTGGGGTGTTTTTCTTCCTTGAAAATGTTGCACTTCTCAATTAAGAAGCTTCTTCAGTTCTAAGTGAATGGTAGGGAAAGGAAAGATTTACAGGTAGTCCTTGAATTACAACCACAATGGAGCCCAAAATTTCTTTTTTCTATGTGAGACAAATGTCTCACTTAACAACAGAAATTTTGAGCTCCATTGTGGTCATAAATCGAAGACTACCTGTATATTTTTTGCAGTCTGAGGGCCAGCTCCTCGGATGACCTCAAAGAATACAAATCCATTGTGTCGTCTTCTTTTTCTCCTTCCTTCCTCCTTTTACAACAACGGAGCCTTCTCCAGAGAGCTACCAATGTTTTCAATCAATCAGAATAGAAATGGAAGGGACCTCGGAGGTCATCTAGTCCACCCCCTGCTCAAGCAGGAGACCCTCTAATACCATTTCAGACAAATGGCTGCCCACAAGTGACGACACAATGGGTTTATATTCTTTGTAGTCATCTGAGGGGTAGACCCTTGGAGTGCCGACAACCAGGTGACCGCAAAGAATATACAGGAGTCCTCGAGTTTCGACCACAGTGGAGCCCAACATCTCTGTGGTTAAATGAGAGACATTTGTTAAGTGAGTTTTCTTCTTCTTAAAAAAAATTCCAGTCATGAAGCACCCACAACACAGCTGGGTCTTCACATCTGTTAAGATGTTTAAAATTTAATAGCTGGAGCAGTGAAGGATTAGACAATGAGTAAGAACGCACAGGTGTAGCTAATTGGTTAAAGAGAGCCGGGCGCTGCATGAGGGAATCTGAGCTGTGATTGGTTGCTGAGTCTAAAGGGGGAGTTTTCTATTTTCCCGCCTTTTTTCTCCCCTCATGTGCGGTGTCTGCTCTCCGTGATTTACCTCATGATGTTCCCGCTCTGTTGATTTACCTCACGAGGCTCCTGTGTGCCTCTCTTATCTACTGCAAATATATTTATTTATGAATAAATATATTTATTTATATTTATTTATTTACGAAGGCGGAAGAGGCCTTCATCCTGCAGTGGATAGACAATGGCTAAAATGATGATGATTTATTTACATTTATATAAAACCACCAATTCTTGTGGGCGTCTCTGACTCCATTTGGACACCAGCTGTGCAATTCCCCGGCAACACGATGTGCCCCAAAAGGAGGATCGTTTGATAAATTTGGTAATTCGTGCCTTGAGGGAGACCTCCGGGTTTTGTCTCATGGCTCTCTACGGTCTTCTCGGGCGTCTTCTCCAACACCAAAATTCAAAGTTGTCTTTCTCTCCCTCCAAGTCCAACATTCGCTTCCACAGAAGGTCCCGGCGGAAAACCTTAGCTTGCACAATTCACTTCAGGGACTAACTTTTGCTTCTTCTTCTTCTTCTTCTTTTAAATAATAGATTACATAAGTTTTAAATTTAATTGGCCGATGAGTCACTCGGTTTTGCCTCTGAAGGAAAGTGGAGATGGCTGTCTCTTTTTGGAACTGTAGTAGTAAACAGATGCACATAGGCATACACGCACAAATACACAAACATGTTCCCACTACGGGTTTGTAATTCAACCTTGGAGGTCTTCTAGTCCAACCCCCTGCTCACAACTTCTGGAGTCAAGTTTTTCCACTGATTAATTGTTCTCACTGACAGGAAATTTCTTTTTAGTTCTAGGTTAACATAACATAACATAACATAGCATAGCATAACATAACATAACATAACATAACATAACATAACATAACATAACATAACATAACATAACATAACATAACATAACATAACATAACATAACAACAACAGAGTTGGAAGGGACCTTGGAGGTCTTCTAGTCCAACCCCCTGCTCACAACTTCTGGAGTCAAGTTTTTCCACTGATTAATTGTTCTCACTGACAGGAAATTTCTTTTTAGTTCTAGGTTAACATAACATAACATAACATAACATAACATAACATAACATAACATAACATAACATAACATAACATAACATAACATAACATAACATAACATAACATAACATAACATAACATAACATAACATAACATAACAACAGAGTTGGAAGGGACCTTGGAGGTCATCTAGTCCAACCCCCTGCCCAGGCAGGAAACCCTACACCATTTCAGACAAATGGCTATCCAACATTTTCTTAAAAATTTCCAGTGTTGGAGCATTCACAACTTCTGCAGGCAAGTTTTTTCCACTTATTGATTGTTCTAACTGTCAGGCAATTTCTCCTTAGTTCTAAGTTGCTTCTCTCCTTGATTAGTTTCCACCCATTGCTTCTTGTTCTACCCTCAGGTGCTTTGGAGAATAGTTTGACTCCCTCTTCTTTGTGGCAACCCCTGAGATATTGGAAGACTGCTATCGTGTCTCCCCTAGTCCTTCTTTTCATTCAACTAGGTTTCTCCTTTCCTTGATTAGTTTCCATCCATTGCTTCTTGTTCAAGACGGAAGAAACATTTCCTTTTCAAATTGCAAAGCCTAAATAGATATATATAAAAACCCCTGAAAAACGTATCTCAGCCAACAGCATCGATGCTTACTTCCAGCTACAAAGTCAGCACCCCCCCACACACAAAAAAAAACACACCGCCAGAGAAAGATGAAAGCAAATCTCTCCAGGATCTTGAAAGAACGCCGAAAAAGAGAAGTTTCTTTTCTAGGGTAAGAAAACATGTCAGAAATCGCAAAGCATATTTTAGCGCGGCAAGAACATTTGATGTCGGTTCTTTGCAAGTAGCAGCCTCAGCTTCAGAGGTGGATGCTGCGGTTAGCCCCTTCCTTCGTATCATTTTTTTTTTTTTTAGGGCAGGGAATTGCTTATTTTGAAATAGAGACGCCCGAGGATTGCACGGCTGTTTCCTGCTACAGGTAGTCCTCGACTAATGACCACAATTGAGCCCACAATTTCTATTGCTAAGCGAGACCCTTGTTCAGTGGGTTTTCCTCCACTTTACCACAGTTGTTAAGTTAGTAACAGGATTGTTAAGTGAAGTTAGCTTCCCCCGTTGACTTTGCATGTCAGAAGGTCGCAAAAGGGGACCGTGTGACCCCGGGACATTGCAACCATCATAAATATCAGTCAGTCACCAGCATCTGAATTTGGATTGTGTAAGCATGGGGATGCTGCAATTGGTGGTAAGTGTGAAAGATGGTCATAAGTCACATTTTTCAGGGCCGTTGTAACTTTGAACAGTCACTAAATCAACCGTTGTAAGTTAAAGATTCCCTATATCCATGATCACAGGGATGCGGTGGGTAAGACGCTGAGCTTGTCGATCGAAAGGTCGGCAGTTCATCGGTTCGAATCCCTAGCGCCACGTAACGGGGTGAGCTCCCGTGACTTGTCCCAGCTTCCGCCAACCTAGCAGTTCGAAAGCACATAAAAAATGCAAGTAGAAAAACAGGGACCACCTTTGGTGGGAAGGGAACACCGTTCTGTGCGCCTTTGGCGTTGAGTCATGCCGGCCACATGACCACAGAGACGTCTTCGGACAGCGCTGGCTCTTCGGCTTTGAAACGGAGATGAGCACCGCTCCCCTAGAGTCGGGAACGACTAGCATGTATGTGCGAGGGGAACCTTTACCTTTATCTTTTATATCCATGATGGCGAACCTATAGCACATGTGTCACAGGTTGCACGCAGAGCCCTCTCTGTGGGCATACCAGCAGTTGCCCCAGCCTAGCTCCACCACACATGTGTGCGCGCCTTCTGCTGGCCAGATGGTCTTTGGGTCTCTGCCGTGCATGCGCAGGGGTTGGGCGCATGTAGGGGATGTGTGTGTGCATGTGCAGGAGGAGGGGTACATGCATGGGGGGGTTGCAGGTTGGTGCTGGAGGCTTTCCAGGCCCAAAATAGGACACATTTATTTATTTATTTATTTATTTATTTATTTATTTATTTATTTATTTATTTATTTTTCGTATTTTTATACCGCCCTTCTCCGAGGACTCAGGGCGGTGTACAGCATAGATAAAACACAAATATGAAAAAATTTAAAATACAATATTCATTAAAAATCTGATTCAATAAGCTGAAATTTTTAAAATAAATAAGTAAAATTATAAAATAAATTAACCCCTTTAAAAAAAACCCCACTAACAAACCCTCGAATTAAAATTGATCATTAGGCCAGCCCTGCTTGGTGAAAGAAAAAAGTTTTGAGCTCGCGCTTAAAGGTCCGAAGATCAGGGAGGAGACCTAGCCCCACAGGTAGTTCATTCCACAGGGCCGGAGCCCCCACAGAAAACGCTCTTCCCCTGGGGGCCGCCAGCCGACATTGTTTGGCCGACGGCACCCCAAGGAGGCCCTCCGTGTGAGAGCGCACCAGTCATCTCCCATTTGGGCCTGGAAAACTTCCTGCACCAACCTGGAAGCCAAAACAGGGCGCGGGGGGGTCAGGACGCATGTGCGGGGCGGGGCACATGCGCAGGGTGCCTACATTGCATTTTGGGGGTTCGGGCACACGCGCCTGCATTCGCGCGCGCTCATGTGCTTTGGGTGCTCGCCACCAAAAAGGTTAACCATCACTGCCCTATATGTTCTCGCTGCTGTCGGCATACTTAGTAGCAGAGTTCCAAATTTTCTTTCAAGTTCTTTATCCTTCAGTCCTAAAAGGAAATTTTTTTGGTTTCTATTTTATAATTGTTTTAAAAAGACAAAAATTCTGACCTCAATATTTCTTTGCTGGATCATGTCTTACAGAGGTGATAAAAAGTACCTTCTTTAGAGTTTCCTAGACCCCTTTCTAGACGCTTGCTCCTGGGGAGGAAAGCTATGGCAAATCTAGACAGCATTCTAAAAAGCAGAGACATCACCCTGCCAACAAAAGTGCGCATAGTCAAGGCTCTGGTTTTCCCAGTTGCAATGTATGGCTGTGAAGGTTGGACCATAAGGAAGGCTGAGCGCCAAAGAATTCGTTAGCTCGTTACCTCTCGCTTGGATTATTGTAATGCTCTCTACATGGGGCTCCCCTTGAGGTGCACCCGGAGGCTTCAGTTAGTCCAGAATGCAGCTGCACGGGTGATAGAGGGAGCTTTGCGTAGCTCCTGTGTAACACCACTCCTGCGCAGACTGCACTGGCTACCTGTGGCCTTTCAGGTGCACTTTAAAGTTTTGGTCACTACCTTTAAAGCGCTCCATGGCTTAGGGCCTAGGTACCTACGGGACCGCCTGCTGTTACCTCATGCCTCCCACCGACCCGTACGCTCTCACAGAGAGGGACTTCTCAGGGTGCCGTCCGCCAAGCAATGTCGGCTGGCGGCCCCCAGGGGAAGGTCCTTCTCTGTGGGGGCTTCCACCCTCTGGAACGAACTTCCCCCGGGTTTATGCCAAATACCTGACCTTCGGACCTTCCGCCGCGAATTGAAAACACATCTATTTATTCGCGCGGGGCTGGCTTAAATTTTATTGGTTTTAAATTTCTATTATTAATTTTAAGGGGTTTTTTAGTTTTATATATTTTAAAGTTTTTAGGTCAACTATATAATAAGTTTTTTAATCTGTATTTTAATTGTATATTGTACCGTTTGTTTTACCTTGGCTGTACACCGCCCTGAGTCCTTCGGGAGAAGGGTGGTATAAAAATTGAATTAATAATAATAATAATAATAATAATAATAATAATAATAATAATAATAATAATAATAATAATAATAATAATAATAATAATAATAATAATAATTGAAGCCTTTGAATTCTGGTGCTGGAGAAGACTCCTGAGAGTCCCTTGGACTGCAAGGCGATCCAACTGGTCAGTCCTAGAGGAGATCAACCCTGACTGCTCTTTAGAAGGCCAGATCCTGAAGAGGAAACTCAAATTCTTTGGCCACCTAATGAGAAAGAAGGACTCCCTGGAGAAGAGCCCAATGCTGGGAACAATGGAAGGCAAAAGAAGAAGGGGACGGCAGAGAACGAGGTGGCTGGATGGAGTCACTGAAGAAGTCGGCGTGAGCTTAAATGGATTCCAGAGGATGGTAGAGGACAGGAAGGCCTGGAGGAAGGTTGTCCATGGGGTTGCAGTGTGTCGGACACGACTTTGCAACTAACAACAACAAGACACCTTTCTACACCTTTGATAATTTCTTAGACTAGGTACCAATGATACATTCACACGCTGTTGTGATTGGGCTATTCTTCTGTTCTTTAAAATTAATACAATACAGGTGGTCCTCGACTTACGACCACAATTGAGCACAATGTTGATGTTGCCAGGTGAGAAATCATTTAAGTGAGTTCTTTTGCCCCATTTCATGACTTTTCTTGCCACAGTCGTTAAGTGAATCCCCATCGTCGTTAAATTAGGAACACGGTTGTTAAGTGAATCTGGCTTCCCCGTTTGATTTTGCTCGTCCGAAGATCGTACAAGGGAATCATGGGACACTGGAACTATCATAAACATGAACTAGTTGTCAAGGGTTTGAATTCTGATCGTGTGACCATGGGAATAGACATAAGTGTAAAAAACGGTCATAAGTCACCTTTTTCAGTGCCACTGTAACTTAGAAAAAATCACTAAACAAACTGCTGTAAGTCGAGGACCTGTGGTGGTATTCAGCTGGTTCTCTCCGGTTTGCACGAACTGGTAGCAGCTGCTGTGGGAGGCTCCGCCCACCCACCCGGACACCATCTGCCCACACGCTCACTTTTGCGAACCGGTAGCAAAGATAAGTGAGTACCACCCCTGTCAAGGACTACCTGTAATCTGGAAAGACCTGTAGGGTTTGCTCCAGGGGGGAAATCTAAAAATTTTCCCTACCGGTTCTGTGGGCGTGGCTTAATTGGTGGGCGTGGCTTGGTGGTCAGGTGACTGAATGGGCATGGCCAATAATAATAAATAGTAAAAATAATAAAGTATACAAAACTTGGGAGCGCACTGGTCTACCTTCTTTAAAAATAGAGGCACCGGTCTATTAATTGCCTTTTTTTGGGAGGCACCGGTCTACTTTCTTTAAAAATAGAGGCACCGATCTACTAATTGCCTTTTTTTGGGAGGCACCGGTCTACTTTCTTTAAAAATAGAGGCACCGGTCTACTAATTGCCTTTTTTTGGGAGCGCACCGGTCTACCTTCTTTAAAAATAGAGGCACCGGTCTACTAATTGCCTTTTTTTGGGAGCGCACCGGTCTACCTTCTTTAAAAATAGAGGCACCGGTCTACTAGCTGCCTACAGCGCTGATCAGCTGTAGTGTGGCTCTTTGAAGCGCCGCAACAGTCATTTAAGGCCGTTTGCAGCTATATCACCACCGAGAGCTTCAGGGACAGAGAAGAGGAGAACAGCAAGGCATGGGCAGTGTGGGGAGGGGACAGGGATTTTTGCTACCGGTTCTCCGAACTACCCACCCCCATCACTACTGGATCGCACGATCCGGTCCAAACCAGGAGTATTTCACCCCTGGTTTGCTCCCATCACCAAACGTCTTCCTGATTTGGAAATGATTTGGTTCCTCTCTTCTATTTTTACCTACAGACACATACAATGAAATGTGCTTTGTAGAATATGGGGCAGATGTTGAAACAACAGACACAATCCTTTACAATGTTTGAAGTCGGCATTAAATTAGGTTCACACCTTTTTCAGCTGTATAATAAAAAGTGTGAACAAGTTCCCTGAAGACGGCAAAAATTAACCTCTTAGATCTTAGAATGTACTGCTCGCTCACACAGCAAGAAGAGCATGCCCATAGTAACTTACGTAACGTAAGTATAAGGTGGTTCAGTGCAATCCGTGAATTCTGGGAGTCGAAATTCACACATCTTAAACTGGCCAAGATTGAAGAATATAGTTCTAAGACATGGAAGTTCACATTCCAAGTTTCTCTGAAAAAAAAGTGATTGGACCAAACTCACCCAGCTGGCTTTAATGCCTAAGACGGGACTAGAACTCACCATCTCCTGGTGATTGGCCCAAAGTCACCCAGTTGGCTTTCATGTTTAAGGCGGGACTAGAACTCTCCATCTCCTGGTGATTGGATCAAACTCACCCAGCCAGCCTTCATGCCTAAGACGGGACTAGAACTCACCATCTCCTGATGATTGGCTCAAAGTCACCCAGCTGGCTTTCATGCCTAAAACGGAACTAGAACTCACCATCTCCTGGTGATTGGCCCAAAGTCACCCAGCCAGCCTTCATGCCTAAGGCAGGACTAGATCCGGCACTATTAATGGCGGCCTCTGGAACGGCGGTGATTCTGGCGGCAATTGCGGTACTGGTGGCACTAGAACGTGCGGCATTCCATCAGACTACGGAGCGGCAGGAGTCCCTCCCCCAGGATGGAGAAATGCCGAGTTTCCGAGGGCCACTATTCCACCTTAGTGGCCGGCAACTGAGGAAGATATTATGGTACCAGCTGCCGGGGGGGAGACCACTAGATTTGGTCAGACCCCTGGACCCCTTGGTTGTTTCCTGGATCATCTGGACTTGGCCGGTTTTGGGTTCATTTGGACTTGAGCGGAACAGTCAACTCGGTTGGACTAGAAGCTGGTTAACATCTATGCCGGCTTGGGTTTTACATTTTCGCTGTCGTAAACTATTATTCTTTCATGAGATACTCATCCACCGAACTATTACGGCTGCGAGGTTCCCCCGCCTCGCAGGAATGGCCCTCTAGGTTATCAAGAGCTTACCTCAACGAAGGGTCTTGGGACCCAGAGAGGTGGCATGCAGCTAAGAAGAGTTTCTGGGGATTTTTAAATAGGTTTTTTAAAAGGGGTCTTTTAAGGGGAGGGAGGGATACGACGGGTGGGGGGAATAACCCGTCGGGGAGGGATTTAGCCCCTGTGCTTGTTCGCGGCATTTTACCATCTGGTCCGAAGGCAGAGGGGGATGGGTTCGTTCCAGGAGTGGAGAATCGTTCCATCTGTACGGTAAGTGGGAGAGGCAGATATGGCGGAAGCGGGGGGCCATATCAAGTGTTGGGAGCACGTGCTCGGTGTCTCAAAACGATCACGTGCTCCGGTCCCTCAGTCTTCACCCGTTCCCCGGGGGGCCATGGTCCTCAGAGCCTTGGTCTCCGGTTGATGTTATGTAATGCCCGGTCCGTGGTCAATAAGGCCCCCCTGATTGGTGATCTTATTCAGGGGGAAGCCGGACCTTATGGGCATTACGGAGACCTGGTTGGGCCGGAGGGGTTCCCCTTGTGGAGCTATGCCCACCAGGTTTCCGAGCATTTCATCAGCCGAGAGCCCAAGGTAGGGGTGGGGGGGTAGCGGTTGTCATTAGAGAAAGTCTAGAGCCGAGGGAGGCCACTGTTCCTCAGATTGCCGGTTGTGAATCCCTCTTTGTGAGGTGGGGCCATCGTGATCAGATGGGCTTGTTGATCACGTACCTGGCTCCTTGCTGCGTGACCACAGCCCTACCCGAGCTGTTGGAGGTACTCGCCGGGGTGGCGGTGGAGACCCCCAGACTGATAGTCATGGGGGACTTTAACCTGCCATCGACGGGCTTGTCATCGACAGCGGCTCGGGAGTTCCAGGCTTCCATGACGGCCTTGGACCTGATCCAGGTAATTGATGGCCCCACGCACACAGGGGGTGGCACACTGGACCTGATTTATATCTCTGGTCAGTGGCGAAATGATCTGGTATTAGACAACTTAGAAACAGAACCGGTGTCATGGTCAGATCATTTTCTCCTTCGCCTAGACTTTCGGACCGCTATCCACCACTGCAGGGAGACGGAGCCAATGCGTTGGTTCCGTCCCAGGCGCCTGATGGACCCGGAGAGGTTCCTGACGGAGCTTGGGCCGTTTCCTGAGGACCTGGCCCACGGCACGGCTGAAGAGCTAGTTGCGGCCTGGGAACGGGCCGCGGCTGGAGCTTTGGACCGTGTCGTGCCCTTGCGGCCTCTGACCCGGCGTAGGCCTCGCCCGGCCCCTTGGTTCTCCGAGGGGCTGAGAGAGATGAAACGCCGGAGAAGACGCCTAGAGAGCGTCTGGAGGTCCAGCCGCTCAGAAGCTGACCGAACACTAGTTAGATCCTATTCTAGGACCTACCTAGTGGCAATGAGGGAGGCGAGGCGTTCCTATGCTTCCACCCTCATTGCGTCGGCAGATAACCGCCCGGCCGCCCTGTTTCGGGTGACCCGCTCCCTCCTTCATCAGGAGGTGCGGGATGACCCGTTGCAGGGCCGTGCCGAGGAGTTTAGTGGTTATCTATACGACAAAATCGTTCAGCTCCGGGACGGCTTGGACCGAAATTGGGATGATCCAGGTGGGAGGGCGGAGTCGCGTCTTGTGGAGGTTATTTGGGATGAGTTTGACCCTGTGACTCCCGAGGACGTGGACAGGTTGCTGGGGAGGCTGCATACTACGACATGTTTACTGGACCCGTGCCCTTCCTGGCTGGTGCTGGCCTCCCGGGAAGTGACACGAGGCTGGCTCCAGGGGATTACCAATGCTTCTTTGTTGGAGGGAGTTTTCCCTGCTGCCTTGAAGGAGGCAGTGGTGAGACCCCTCCTCAAGAAGCCTTCCCTGGACCCAGCTATTTTAGGTAATTACCGTCCGGTCTCCAACCTTCGCTTCACTGCGAAGGTTGTAGAGAGTGCTGTGGCACGGCAGCTACCCCAGTACCTGGATGAAGCCGTCTATCTAGACCCGTTCCAGTCCGGTTTCCGACCCGGATACAGCACGGAGACAGCTTTGGTCGCGTTGGTGGATGATCTCTGGAGGGCCAGAGACAGGGTTATTCCTCTGCTCTGGTCCTATTAGACCTCTCAGCGGCTTTCGATACCATCGACCATGGTATCCTGCTGCACCGGTTGGAGGGATTGGGAGTGGGAGGCACCGTTTATCGGTGGTTCTCCTCCTATCTCTCCGACCGGTCGCAGACGGTGTTGACAGGGGGGCAGAGGTCGACCGCGAGACACCTCACTTGTGGGGTGCCGCAGGGGTCGATTCTCTCACCCCTCCTGTTCAACATCTATATGAAGCCGTTGGGTGAGATCATCAGTGGCTTTGGGGTGAGATATCAACTGTACGCTGATGATACTCAGCTGTACTTTTCTACCCCGGGCCACCCCAACGAAGCTGTCAAAGTGCTGTCCCGGTGTTTGGAGGCCGTACGGGTCTGGATGGGGAGGAACAGGCTCAAGCTCAATCCCTCCAAGACGGAGTGGCTGTGGATGCCGGCACCCCGATACAGTCAGCTGCAGACGCAGCTGACTGTTGGGGGGCACTTACTGGCCCCAAAGGAGGAGTGCGCAGCTTGGGTGTTCTCCTGGATGCACGGCTGTCGTTTGAAGATCATTTGGCGGCCGTCTCCAGGAGAGCCTTCCACCAGGTTCGCCTGGTGCGCCAGTTGCGCCCCTTCCTTGATCGGGATGCCCTATGCACAGTCACTCACGCTCTGGTTACCTCCCGCCTGGATTATTGCAATGCTCTCTACATGGGGCTCCCCTTGAGATGCACTCGGAGGCTTCAGTTGGTCCAGAATGCAGCTGCGCGGGTGATAGAGGGAGTCACGCGTAGCTCACATGTGACACCTCTCCTGCGCAGACTGCACTGGATTCCTGTTGCCTTTCGGGTGCATTTCAAGGTCTTGGTAACCACCTTTAAAGCGCTCCATGGCTTGGGACCTGGGTACTTACGGGACCGCCTTCTGTTACCTCATGCCTCCCACCGACCCGTACGCTCCCACAGAGAGGGCCTTCAGGGTGCCGTCCGCCAGACAATGTCGGCTGGCGGCCCCCAGAGGAAGATCCTTCTCTGTGGGGGCCCCCCACTCTTTGGAACGAACTCCCCCCTGGTTTACGTCAAATTTCTGACCTTCGGACTTTTCGCCGCGAACTGAAAACATATTTGTTTGTTCGCAAGGGCTTTCTTAAATTGTTGAATTTTAAATTTTAAATTTTCTCTCTAGTTTTAATTGGGGTTTTTAGATTCATAATTCTTAATTATTTCGGCCATACTGTATAATAAGTTTTTTAATTGTATTTTAACTGTATATTGTTCTTTTTTATCCTGGCTGTACACCGCCCTGAGTCCTTCGGGAGAAGGGCGGTTTATAAATCCAATAAATAATAATAATAATAATACCATCTCCTGATGATTGGCCCAAAGTCACCCAGCTGGCTTTCATGCCTAAAACGGAACTAGAACTCACCATCTCCTGGTGATTGGCCCAAAGTCACCCAGCCAGCCTTCATGCCTAAAGGCAGGACTAGAACTCACCATCTCCTGGTGATTGGCCCAAAGTCACCCAGCCAGCGTTCATGCCTAAGGCAGGACTAGAACGCACCATCTCCTGGTGATTGGACCAAACTTACCCAACTGGCTTTCATGCCTAAAGTGGGACTAGAACTCACCACCTCCTGGAGATGGACCATTGCAGAGTTGCCTTAAGCCCTTACATTCAACCACTTGCTGGAATAGAAGTGATGCTGGATGCGGCTGAAAAAGCAGCTAGCGTCCGTCCAACCTCTCTATCCGCAGGGAACATCTGGAAGGCCCAGACACCCAGAGGGAATTTTTTTAGAGACAGAAGTCAGTGGCAATTCTTGCCGATCTCAAAAACCATTAGTCTGTAAGAACCACAAAAACAGCTTTTGTTGAAGCTCGTTGAGCAAGCAGGTCTTAATGAGGCATCAGCAACTGATCTCATCCCTCGTTTGTTGATCCATTCAGAGCCGAGTGTTTGACGAATATAGAGCATGACACGGCTTCCAGGAGGGGAAGAAAGCAGGCTGCAGACTTGATTGTCTGCCTGTTCCCAGGATCAGAACTAGGAAAAACAACCAAGATGGACGCCAAACAATTGGCAAGAGGAGAAAAAGAGAGAGAGAGAGAGAGAGAGAGAAGCAAATCCCTTTTTGGTAACAATTTTAAGGCAGAGGTCTTCAAACTTGGCAGCTTTAAGACGTGTGGACTTCAACTCCCAGAATTCTCCTGGCTGGAGAATTCTGGGAGTTGAAGTCCACGAGTCTTAAAGCTGCCAAGTTTGGGGACCCCTGATTTAAGGGGCCAAGGGGTTGTGTTTTTTTTCCCCCAGAGGGTTTTCCCCACATTTCAGGTCTCATCTATTTCCCAGAAGCATTTGGTGCTGGTCATGTTGTGTCTGCGCACCCCCCGAGCCGGGCCCCCTGCCACAAAGTGACTTGGAAAGTGAGGGGGAAGGGCCATCAGGACTTACCTCGGGAGCACCGGCTTCCCTGGCTCAGCTGGCTCAGCTCCAGGAGCCAGGAGCCAGAGGCAGGCCAGGTGGAGGAGATAACGAGGCCTCCATCTCCTGACTCTTTCCCCACCCCCCAGGCCACGCCTCCAGATCCAGCTGATGGCAATCAGGCCTGGCTGGACCCTAGGTTTCGTAGGCAGGAGAGGCGGGAACAACAGAAGCAGGGGTGGGGCAGGCCTAGGAAGTGCTGAGTCATGGAGCCACACCCCACAGGATATAAATTCAGCGAGGGCTGCTGTGCCTCTTCGTAGCAGGCAAATCAACTGCTTAACTAAGAGCTGAAGTACTGTTTGTTCCTGGGTGACTCGTCGGCATCAAGGGAGATAACAGAGTCACTTGGCAGATGCTCGCTAGTTTGCTGCCAGAGCTGATAGTGCCGGCTAATTAAGCCATCTCTCGGACAGAGGCGAGGGGGGACAGAACAGGTCAGGAGAATTATGACCCCCAAATCCAGAAAACATGATTGTCTCATACTCGGTTTTGACTGGCCCAACGTCATCCAGCTAGGTTTCATGGCAAAGGCGGGACTAGAACTTACTGCCTCTTGTTGATTGGCACAAAGTCACTTAGCTGACTTTAATTTCTAAAGTAGGACTAGAACTCGCTGTCTCCTAGTAATTGGCCCCAAGTCACTCAGTTGGCTTTCGTGCCTAAGGCAGGACTCAAACTCACCGTCTCCTGGTGATTGGCCCAAAGTCACCCAACTGGCTTTCATGCCTAAAGCAGAACTATAATTCACGATCTCCTAGTGGTGCCAAAAGCCATCAAGCTGGCTCTCATGCCTAAAGCGGGACTAGAACTCACCGTCTCCTGGTGATTGGACCAAAGTCACCCAGCTGGCTTTCATACCTAAACCGGGACTAGAATTTACCATCTCCTAGTAGCGCCCAAAGTCACCCAGCTGGCTTTCATGCCTAAAGCAGAACTAGAATTCACGATCTCCTAGTGACGCCCAAAGTCACCCAGATGGCTCTCATGCCTAAAGCTGAACTGGAATTCACCGTCTCCTGGTGATTGGCCCAAAGTCACCCAGCCAGCTTTCATGCCTAAAACGGGACTAGAACTCACCATCTCCTGGTGAATGGACCAAACTCACGGAGCCAGCTTTCATGGCTGGGGTGAGATGAGGATACCAACTTTCATGCATTATTTTTTGGGGGTGGGTGGGGGCAAACGATGGATGTGGGAAGTCAGAATTAAAACTTGTCCCTTGTCTCTTTGGATGTAATGGGAACCATTTTCTCCATCCCTGCCTAGACCGATTGGAGGGAATGTTGAACTTTTCCAAACTCACAGCAACACTTAATTTCGCACAGCAGCAGATGCTGCAAAGGGTAAGCGAAGCTGAAAAGGGCCCCTCGTGGGTGCCCACTTTCTGAATGGCACAGCCGCTGCAGGCAGTTGTGGTGGAATTACACACATAGTCATTTGCAGCATAATTCGATTAACCTCTGTTAGGCTTTTAACTCAGCGTGCCAAGACCTCCCCTGGAGTCATTGTAAGTCGAATGAGGGGCTAACTAGCTAGCTACCTAACTAACTAACTAGGAGCGGTGGTGGCATGGCACAATGGCTAGAATGCAGCAGGCTAACTCTGCTGACCGCCAGCGGTTCGATCCTGACGAGGCTCAAGGTTGACTCAGCCTTTCTGTCCTTCCGAAGTGGGTAAAATGAGGACCCAGATTGTTGGGGGCAAGAGGCTGACTCTGTAACTGCTTAGAGAAGGCTGGAAAGCACTACATAGCTGTATGTAAGTCTAAGGGCTATTGCTATTTTCCTTCCTTCCTTCCTTCCTTCCTTCCTTCCTCCCTCCCTCCCTCCCTCCGTCTCTCCCTCCCTCCCACCATCCTTCCAAGGTGGGTAAAATGAGGACCCGGATTGTTAGGGGCAAGAGGCTGACTCTGTAAACTGCTTAGAGAGGGCTGTAAAAACACTATGAAGCAGCATATAAGTCTAAGGGCTATTGCTATGATAGCAATCTTCCAATATTTTAGGGTCTGCCACCGAGAAGAGGGGAGTCAAGCTATTCTCCAAAGCACCTGAAGGCAGGACGAGAAGCAACGGATGGAAACTAATCAACTTAGAACTAAGGAGGAATTTCCTGACAGTTAGAAGAATTAACCAGTGGAACGACTTGCCTCCAGAAGTGTTGCTCCAACACTGGAGGTTTTCAAGAAGAAATCGGGCAGCCACTTGTCTGGAATGGTATGGGGTCTCTGCTGTTTGAGCAGCGGGTTGGACTAGAAGACCTCCAAGGTCCCTTCCAACTCTTGTTCTCTTACCAATCAATGCACAGGCATGGCAATTCTACTGTTTTTTGCTATGATGGCAATCTTCCAATATTTTAGGGTCTGTCACCGAGAAGAGGGGGTGATAGAGGACAAGAAGTAACAGATGGAAGCGAGAGGAATGATCTTCCTCTGCTCCAGCAGAAGTCCTGGAGATCCTCAGCCCACCTAGCCAGGACAGAACAACAGAACAGAACAACAGAACAGAATAATAACAGAACAGAATAACAGAACAATAGAACAGAATAATAACAGAATAACAGAACAGAATAACAGAACAATAACAGAACAATAGAATTGAATAGCAGAAGAGAACAAAGGGACCTTGGAGGTCATCTAATCTAACCCCCTGCTCAAGCAGGAAACCCTGCCCACGCCATTTCAGACAAATGCTTGTCCAATCTCTCCTTTAAAAAAAAAAAAATGAGACCTGTTGCTTTCCCATTCTTTGTCCTCTCAGAGCCATAGGTTGTCCCTGGGATCTGGGCCGCCTCCGGACATTCCGTCGTAAAATGAGGCAAAGAGACTGGATGAGATCCCTGCTGGCTTCAGGTCGCTGCCGGGGGCGCCTTCCTTGCAAATCATTTTTATTCTGGCAAAGAGGAGAGGGAAGACCGATTGCCATAGTAACCTTTGCCTGCTGGGACTCGAGCACCAGCCTTGCATCAGGAAGGCAGGGACCTGGCCAGGGGTGCTGGGGTTGGTTGGGGGCAGCTTTTGACCCATAGAATTTTTCTCCTTCCTGGCTGAATCGGCTGCAACCAGGGTTATCCTCATCCCCTTTGCCCACGGTGGGCCCCGCCCAAGGCTTTGGCATTCCCATGGTGCTCTCTTCCCCAGATCCCTGAACAAGGCTTTCTGAGACAATGAAAAAGTGAGAATGGGAAGAAGAGGAGGAGGAGGAGGAAGAAAGAGGGAGGGAGGAAGGAAGGAAGGGAAAAGAAAGAAGAAAGGGTGGGAAGAAGGAAAGAAGGAAGGAAGGAAGGAAGGAAGGAAGGAAGGAAGGAAGGAAGGAAGGAAGGAAGGAAGGAAGGAAGGAAAGAAAGGGAGGGAGGGAGGGAAGGAAAGAAAGAACGGAAAAGGAAAAAGAAATAGAGGGAGAGAGGGAAGAAGGAAGGAAGGAAAAAGGAAAAAGGGAGGAGGAGGAGGAAGGAGAAGGAGGTGGTGGTGGAAGAGGAGGAGGAGGAGGAAGAAAGAGGGAGGACGGAAGGAAAAGGAAAGAAGAAAGGGGGGAAGAAGGAAGGAAGGAAAGAAACAAAGAAGAAAGGGAAGGAGGAAAGAAGGAAGGGAAAAGGGAAAAGAAAGGAAAGGAGGGAAGAAGGAAGGAAGGGAAAAGGAAAGGAAGGAAGGGAAAAGGAAAAAGAAAGGGAGGGAGGGAAGAAGGAAGGAAGGAAAAAGGGAGGAGGAGGAGGTGGTGGAAGAGGAGGAGGAGGAGGAAGAAGAAAGAGGGAGGAAAGAAGGAAGGAAAAAGGAAAGAAGAAAGGGAGGGAGGGGAGAAAGAAGGAAGGAAGTTTCAGATCAGTGCTTCTTCGGTACAGCTAGTCCTCGAGTTACGACTCCAACTGAGCCCAAAATTTATGTTGCTAAGTGAAACATTTTTCAAGTGAGTTTTGCCCCATTTCACCACCTTCCTTGCCACAGCGGTTCAACCTGCGGCTGTTAAGTTCGGAACGTGGCTATTAAGTGAATCCACTTTTGCCCTTTGACTTTCGCTTGTCAGGTGGTCGCTAAAGGGGATCGTGTGATCCCGGGGACACTGCAAACGTCATAAATATGAACCAGGAGCCAAGCCTCTGAATTTTGACCCACGAGACCCTGGAAGATGCTGCAGTGGTCGTGTGAAAAACGCTCCTAAGTCACTTTTTCCAGGACCGTTGTAACTGTGAATGGTCACTAAATGAACCGTTGTAAGTTGAGGAATACCTGTATTGAAGGCTAATTCCCTTAGGGAAGCCTAACAAGTTTTATCCAGCATCTCCATGTCTCTAATTATGGAAGTTCCCTTTTTAGTTTAACCCAGGGATCTGCAAACTTGGCTCTTTTAAGACTTGCGGACTTCAACTCCCAGAGTTCCTCAGCCAGCAGAGCTGGCTGAGGAACTCTGGGAGTTGAAGTCCGCAAGTCTTAAAAGAGCCAAGTTTGCAGACCCCTGGTTTAACCCTTTAATTCAGCTCCTAGAGTGGGTTATGGCTCAGGGGCTAAGACGTTGAGCTTGTCGATCGAAAGGTCGGCAGCTCAGAGGTTCGAATCCCTAGTACTGCCGTGTAACGGGGTGAGCTCCCGTTACTTGTCCCAGCTTCTACCAACCTAGCAGTTTCGAAATCATGTAAAAATGCAAGTAGAAAAAATAGGGACCACCTTTGGTGGAAAGGTAACAGTGTTCCGTGCGCCTTTGGCGTTGAGTCATGCCGGCCACATGACCACAGAGACGTCTTCGGACAGCGCTGGCTCTTCGGTTTTGAAACGGAGATGAGCACCGCCCCCTAGAGTCGGGAACGACTAGCACACATGTGCGAGGGGAACCTTTACCTTTACCGTTTTAGGGTCCATTTGGAGTGCAAATCTTCAAACGGCCACTAGAGGGCAGTGGAAACCCCTTTTTACTGCCCCCTTATGGTAGTTCAGATTTGTCGCATGGCTGGATCAGGCCTAGGGCCCTGACGCAATGTAAGTGTAGAATCAAAGTGCCCCCCACCCCCCCAAGTGACCCATAGCCAACTCCTCTCTGCCCCCAAGCTCTTAAAAACAGATTCCCAGGAGGACCGGGCTGTCCTGACGTTTTTAAATCAGGAAAATGTATTTTTATTATTCCCCTTGGCATCCCCGAGAGAACCGTTGTCCATTTGATTATTTGCTTGGAATGGAATCAGGCAGCACCCCATAACAATAAAAAGAAAAGAAAAAAGAAAAAAGAAAAAAGAAAAGAAAAGAAAAGAAAAGAAAGAAAAGAGGTCTAGGATTAGGCTAAATAGTAAAATAACCTTTATTTTGAAGGTTTTTTAAAATAAATTTTTGGGGCAAGCAGAGGAAGGTCTGTTTGGATCACTCTGAGTTGATCCCAAGATAATAACTCTACAAATGCTGTATTCTAAAGATGTGCCCCCCCAAAAAACAATTTTGTCCTGTCCTCTTTGGCCTGCCCTCTTTTCCTGCCATGGAGATCCCACGTAGCCAGAATGTCGCTTGGTGTCTCGGATAGAGATCTCTTCCTTGGGCTGGTTTGTCAATACCAAACCTGGCTTGCTCAGCACAGCTTTCTTAGCATTACCTTTTTTTGGGGGTGGGGGGTGGAAGACGGGATTCTGCGGTAAAGAGAGGGGGTTTTACCATATCACAAAAAAGGGAAGGAAGGGAAGGAAGGAAAGAATGGAGGGAAGGATGGTAGGGAGGGAAGGAGGGAGGGACGGAGGAGGAAATGGAGAGGGAAGGAGGAAATGATGGATGGGGAGGAAGGAAGGAAGGAAAGAAGGGAGGGAAGGGAAGGAGGAGGAAGAGATGGAGAGGAGGAGAGGAAGGAAAGAAATAGAGGGGGAGGGTGGAAATGGAGAGGGAAGGAGGAAGTGATGGAAAGGGAGGGAGGGAGGAAGGAAGGAAAAGAGGGAAAGGAGGGAGGGAGGGATAGGGAGGGAGAGGAAGAGGAAGGAAAGAAATAGGGAGGGTGGAGATGGAGAGGGAAGGAGGAAGGAAGGAAGGAAAGAAAGGAGTGAAAGGGAGGGAGGGAGGGATAGGGAGGGAGCGGAAGTGGAAGGAAAGAAACAGAGGGAGGGAGGAAATGGAGAGGGAAGGAGGAAGGAAGGAAGGAAAGAAAGGAGTGAAAGGGAGGGAGGGATAGGGAGGGAGTGGAAGTGGAAGGAAAGAAACAGAGGGAGGGAGGAAATGGAGAGGGAAGGAGGAAGGAAGGAAGGAAAGAAGGAAGTGAAGGAGGGAGGGAGGGAGGGAAAGGGAGGGAGCGGAAGTGGAAGGAAAGAAACAGAGGGAGGGAGGAAATGGAGAGGGAAGGAGGAAGTGATGGAGGGGGAGGGAGAAAGGAAGGAAGGAAAGGAGGAAAGGGAGGAAGGGAGAAGAAGAGGAAGGAAAGGAATAGAGAGGGAGGGTGGAGATGGAGAGGGAGGGAGGGGGAAAGGGATGTCGGGGGAAGGAGGGAGGGAAGGAAGGAATCACAATAGAGAAGGGAAGATTTGGATCCTATGTTTTCCTTGTGGCTCCCAAGGACAGAAGCCAAGAGCTGAAGTGGCCTGTTGTGTGTGTGTGTGTGTGCGTGTGTGTGTGTGTGTGTGTCTTCTATTGCTTTGCATCAGGAGCTTCGCTGGACGTCTTCAGCTTCCAGGTCACCACAAGGGCGCACAGGGTGAAGGTCACAGCCCAGACGGCACAGCCGAAGGCCAACAAGCCAATGTAGAAACTCTCTCCAAAGTGAACCAACATGGGGTTTCTCATCCATTCGGGTTCCACGGCCCATTGAGTCACCTTCTCAAAGCACCAAATGCATATCGCTACGAGCACCAGGCTGGAGACCCCTGCAAAAATGGAAGAAGGAAAAAAAAGAGCTGCGAAAAAGACCTCTTTAGGGGGTGGGATCCCTCTTACGGGCAGAAGAGATAGAAGCCAACATGCCCAAATCCTGCTTCTCCAAGGGCTGGATGTTCAGAGATGGCCAACGGTTCGAGACCCAGAACCACCGCAGCACCTGAACACCCAAGAAATTTAGCCCCTGGCAACTATCTCTGCAAAACCAAAGATTCGGTTTGATCGTGTTTAAGTCAAAATGCAAGCAGGTTTGATAGACATGATGGAAGGCTGTCCTGTTGTGGTCCATGAGCAGCCTGTGGAGCTGGCAACGGAGTCGGAGAGTGATGAGGCTGAGGAAGAACATGGGTAAGCCCTGGAGGCTGGGGGAGGCCCGGATGAGGAGGAGAAAAAGAAGAACTAGAAGAGAGGAGGAGAAAAGAAGAACTAGAAGAGAGGAGGAGGAGAATTAAAACTAGAAGAACTAGAAGATAGAAGTAGAAGAAGAACTAGAAGAAGTAGAAGAACTAGCAGATAGAAGATAGAAGAACTAGAAGAACTAGAAGATAGAAGAACTAGATCGGGGCAGAGATCAACTCCGAAATGCCTCCTGTGTGGGGTGCCGCAGGGGTCGATTCTCTCACCCCTCCTGTTCAACATCTATATGAAGCCGCTGGGTGAGATCATCAGTGGTTTTGGGGTGAGATACCAGCTGTACGCTGATGACACTCAGCTGTACTTTTCCACCCCAGGCCACCCCAATGAAGCTATCGAAGTGCTGTCCTGGTGTCTGGAAGCCGTACGGGTCTGGATTGGGAGAAACAGGCTCAAGCTTAATCCCTCCAAGACGGAGTGGCTGTGGATGCCGGCACCCCAGTACAGTCAGCTGCAGTTGCGGCTGTCTGTCGGGGGCGAGTCATTGGCCCCGATGGAGAAGGTGCGCAACTTGGGCGTGCTCCTAAATGGGCAGTTGTCTTTTGAAGATCATTTGACGACCGTCTCCAGGAGAGCTTTTTATCAGGTTCGCCTGATTCGCCAGTTGCGTCCCTTCCTGGACCAGGATGCCCTATGCACAGTCACTCATGCTCTCATTACTTCTCGCCTGGACTATTGCAATGCTCTCTACATGGGGCTCCCCTTGAAGAACACTCGGAGACTCCAGTTAATCCAGAATGCGGCTGCGCGGGTTATTGAGGGAGCAGCACGGAGCTCCCACGTAACACCTATCCTGCGCAGACTGCACTGGCTACCTGTGGTCTTCCGGGTGCGCTTCAAGGTATTGGTGACGACCTTTAAAGCGCTCCATGGCTTAGGACCGGGATATTTACGGGACCGTCTTCTGCCGGCTTCAATCTCCCAACGACCGGTGCGTTCTCACAGAGAGGGACTCCTTAGGGTGCCGTCAGCCAAACAATGTCGGCTGGCGGCCCCCAGGGGGAGGGCCTTCTCTGTGGGGGCTCCTACCCTGTGGAACGAGCTTCCCCCTGGACTCCGACAACTGCCCGACCTTAGGACCTTTCGCCGCGAACTTAAAACCTATTTGTTTCGTCTTGCTGGACTGGCTTAATTTTTAAACTTTTAAATTGATTTATTGGGGTTTTAAAATTTTAGTGATTTTATAGGGTGTAATTGTATTTTAGCTTGGCCAATTGAATAAGTTTTTTATGGGTAGTTTTTAATATTGTATGGGTTTGTTTTTTGTATTTTAACTGGCTGTTCACCGCCCTGAGTCCTTCGGGAGAAGGGCGGTCTATAAATTAAAATATTCTATTCTATATTCTATATTCTATTCTAGAAGAAGAACTAGAAGAACTAGAAGAACTAGCAGATAGAAGATAGAAGAAGTAGAAGAAGTAGAAGAACTAGCAGACAGAAGAAAAGAAAAACTAGAACTAGAAGCAGAACTAGATGAGAGAAGAAAAAGAACTAGAAGAGAGGAGGAAGAGAATTAAAACTAGAAGAACTAGAAGATAGAAGAACTAGAAGAAGAACTAGAAGAACTAGCAGAAGATAGAAGAACTAGAACTAGAAGCAGAACTAGATGAGAGAAGAAAAAGAACTAGAAGAGAGGAGGAGAATTAAAGCTAGAAGAACTAGAAGATAGAAGAAGAAGAAGTAGAAGAAGTAGAAGAACTAGCAGAATTAGCAGAAGAAAAGAAGGACTAGAACTAGAAAAAGAACTAGAAGAACTAGAAGAGAGGAGGAGGAGAATTAAAACTAGAAGAACTAGAAGATAGAAGAACTAGTAGAAGAAGTAGAAGAACTAGCAGAACGCAGATAGAAGAAAAGAAGGACTAGAACTAGAAGCAGAACTAGATGAGAGAAGAAAAAGAACTAGAAGAACTAGAAGAGAGGAGGAGGAGAATTAAAACTAGAAGAACTAGAAAAACTAGAAAAACTAGCAGATAGAAGATAGAAGGAGAACTAGAAGAAGAAGAAGAACTAGCAGAACTAGCAGATAGAAGAAAAGAAGAACTAGAAGCAGAAGCAGAACTAGATGAGAGAAGAAAAAGAACTAGAAGAGAGGGGGAGGCGAAGAAGAATTAGAAGAACTAGAAGATAGAAGAAAAAGAACTAGAAGAACAACACCAACAACATCATCATCATCATCAACGAAAAAAGAGAACTAGAAGAAGAAGAGGGTCGCGATGCCAGCCCTGCCCAGATATGAGCCAACCCGGCCTCTCCCCAAATAATTATTCTTGGGGAATTATTGAGTCTGTCATTTGCACCTCTATAACTGTCTGGTTCGGTTCTGCAACCCAACAAGAAAGACACAAACTTCAGAGGATAATTAGAACTGCAGAAAAAATAATTGCTACCAACCTGCCTTCCATTGAGGACCTGTATACTGCACGAATCAAGAAGAGGGCCGTGAAAATATTTGCAGATCCCTCGCATCCTGGACATAAACTGTTTCAACTCCTACCCTCAAAACGACGCTATAGAGCACTGCACACCAGAACAACTAGACACAAGAACAGTTTTTTCCCAAGGCCATCACTATGCTAAACAAATAATTCCATCAACAATGTCAGACTATTTACTGAATCTGCACTACTATTAATCTTCTCATAGTTCCCATCACCAATCTCTTTCCACTTATGACTGTATGACTATAACTTGTTGCTGGCAATCCTTATGATTTATATTGATATATTGACCATCAATTGTGTTGTAAATGTTGTACCTTGATGAACGTATCTTTTCTTTTATGTACACTGAGAGCATATGCACCAAGACAAATTCCTTGTGTGTCCAATCACACTTGGCCAATAAAAATTCTATTCTATTCTATTCTATTCTATTCTATTCTATTCTATTCTATTCTATTCTATTCTATTCTAAATCACCCAAACAGAGCAAGCTAATCCTCAGCTGCAAACAGGAGGCAGCCTGACCATTACCTGAGGAAATATGGAAGGAAGAGACCAGCATAATCCGATACTTCTCCAGCATCTGGAATTCCAGATAATCCAGGAGAAAGGCCGTGACGCCAAAGCACAGGTTCAGAAAGCAAACCATGATCACAATTAGACTGAGCGCACGCCGGTCCTTCTGGAAAAAATATAAATAATCTGCAAAAAAAAGAGAAAGAAGACCAAGGCGTCGGTCATAAAACGCACATTGGCGAAAGGCAGGAGTCCTATTGGCTTTACAGGGCGTCCTCGAGTTACGACCACAATTGAGCCCCAAATGTATGTTGCTCAGGGAGAAATGTGTTAAGTGAGTTTGCCCCGTTTTACAACTATTCTTGCCACCGACGTTAAGCGAATCCCTGCTGCTGTTAAAATTAGTCACATGGTTGTTAAGTGAATCTGGCTCCCTTACTGACTTTCCTTGTCGGGAGGTCGCAAAAGGGGGTCACAAGACCGCAGGACATTGCAACCGTCATAAATGTGAGTCAGTTGCCAAGCATCCAAATTTGGATCATGTGACCACGGGGATGCCGCAACGGTCATAAGTGTGAGAAATGGTCCTAAGTCACTTTTTTCAGTGCGGTTGTAACTTTGAATGGTCACTAAATGAGCTGTTGTAAGTCGAGAGCTACCTATATTGCATTTCTTGTATTGCTGTGAACTGCAGAGAGTCATTGAGTATACAAATACGGTATACAGATAGTCCTCGACCTACGACCACAAGGGAGCCCAAAATTTCTGTCCTTAACTGAGGCATCTATTAAGTGAGCTTTTCCCCAATTTTACGACCTTTCTTGCCAGAGTTGTTAAGTGAATCAGTGCAATTGATTAGTTAGTCACCCGGTTGTTAAGTGAATCTGGGTTCCCCCATTGACTTTGTCAGAAGGTCGCAAAAGGGGATCGCGTGACCCCGGGACACTGCGACCGTCATAAATACAAGTCAGCTGCCTGATTGTGAGGCGAGAGCTCCACCTCTAGGCCACCGTCCCACTCCAAAGGTCCCCCTTTAGCCATCGTCCTCATCTTTTAACGACCCTGTAATCCCTTTTAAATAAGGGACGCGGTGGCTCAGGGGCTAGGACGTTGAGCTTGTCGATCAAAAGGTCGGCAGCTCCGCGGTTCGAATCCCTAGTGCTGCCGTGTAACGGGGTGAGCTCCCGTGACTTGTCCCAGCTTCTGCCAACCTAGCAGTTCGAAAGCAGGTAAAAAAAAATGCAAGTAGAAAAATAGGGACCACCTTTGGTGGGAAGGTAACAGCGTTCCGTGCGCCTTTGGCGTTGAGTCATGCCGGCCACATGACCATGGAGACGTCTTCGGACAGCACTGGCTCTTTGGCTTTGAAACGGAGATGAGCACCACCCCCTAGAGTCGGGAACGACTAGCACGTATGTGTGAGGGGAACATTTACCTTTTTAATCCCTTGCGGGGTGGACAACTGAATGGAGCTAGCAGAGTATTTACTGGCCGGATGCCCTGCCTGTTGCCAATGCGGAGTTTTGTTCGGCAGATAATATTCTCATTGTGCCCAGAGAGAGAAAAATATCTGCCTCTACCTAGGATCGAACTCACAGCCTCCTGCTTGTGAGGCGAGAGCTCCACCTCTAGGCCACCCGCCCCACTCTAGCCATCCTTGGTGCCAATAGGTGTGTAAGGACGTGGCTCTCACCTGAGCCGTTCCTGGTGGCATTCATCTTGTAGGGTATCCCGAAGGTGTAGAAGACGAACGGCTGGCGTCCCAGGTAGGTTTCGTCGGGCTCCAGCCAAACCCAATTCCGCATGTAGATGGCCACACAGAGGAGGACCATGGCGACGAACTGCATCAGGGCAGCCAGGAGGTTGTAGGCCTCGGACAGCGAAAGGTCCTTGGAGGGCACCGAGGGCTTCGACGGGCGGTGGGAGGAGCGCCGCATGGCTGGCTGGAAGAGGGTCTCGCTTTGGTCAAGCGGTCCGGCTCAGAAGGGAAGGGAGGGAGGAAGGATGGATGGAGGAGAAAAGGGGAGAGAGGGAGGGAGAGAGGAAGGAAAAGGGAAGCGGGGAAGGGAAGGGAAGGAAAAGGGAAGGGAGGAGGAGGAGAAAAGGGGAGGAAGGAAAAAGGGAAGGGAGAGGGAAGGAGGGAGGAGAAGGAGGGAGATGGAGGGGCCATGGCTAATTGGGACCGTGGTCCTCCTTCCTCCCTCCCCTCCCCTCCTCTTCCATTCCTCCCTCTTCTTCCTTCCTTCCCTTTTTCTCCTTACTTCCTTCATCCCTCCTTCCCTTTTTTCCTTCTTTTTTTCCCTCCCTTCCTTTTTCCCTCCCTTCCCTCCGTTCCCTTTTCCTTCCCTTTCCTCCTCTTTCCCTCCCCTTTTTCCTTCCTTCCTTCCTTCCCTTGTTCCTTCCTCCCTCTTCCCTTTTTTCTTCCTTCGTTCCTCCCTTCCCTTTTCTCCTCCTCTTCCCTTTTCTTTTCCTTTCCTTCCTTCCTTCCCTTTGCCTTTCCTCCCTCCCTCCCCTTTTCTCCTCCAACCTTTCTCTCCTCCCTTCCTTCCTTCCTTCCTTCCTCCCTCCCTCCTCCTCTCCTTTTCTCCTTCCTTTTTCCCTCCCTTCCTTCTTCCCTCCTTTCTTCCTTCCTCTCTCCTCCTCCTTCCTCCTTCCTTCCTTCCTCCTTTCTCCTCCCTCCCTTCCTTCTTCCTCCTTCCTTTCCTTGTTCCTTCCTCCCCTTTGCCTTCCTCCTCCCTCCCTCCTTCTTTTCCTTCTTTTCCTTCCTTCCTCCTTCATTTTCCTTCCTTCCTCCTTCACTTTTCTCCTCCTCTTCCTCCCATTTTTCTTTTCTTCCTTCCTTCCCTTTGCCTTTCCTCCTCCCTCCCTCCTTCTCCTCCATCCTTCCTCTCCTTCCTTCCTTCCTTCCTCTCTCCCTTCCCTTTTTCCTTCCTCCCCTTTTCTCCTCCTCCTCCCTTCCCTTTTCCTTCCCTTCCCTTCCCCCCTTCCCTTTTCCTTCCTCTCTCCCCTTTTCTCCTCCATCCATCCTTCCTCTCTCCCTTCCCTTTTCCTTTCCTTTCCTTCCTTCCTTCCTCCATCCCTCATTCCCTTCCTTCCCGGCCCAACTATCCTGATACTAAACTAAGCTTGATGGGGGTAGTCAAATAAAGTCAAGATGGCAGCTATGACCCTTCAAGACCCCAACTCTTTTTATGGGCATCCAATCACGTGACACCCCTCCACCTGGTTACCATCTAGCCTTTCAATGCCCACCCACCCACCCTTCCCTGCAGCCAGAGTCACAAGGCACTGCCCGCCTGCTGGTCCCAACAAAGAATTTGGGGAGCTGTAGTCCCAACCATCTTTCAGTTCCATTAGCTCAGCCCAGACTTTGGGGAGGGGGTCTCTAAGCCCCGCTCCCTTCTTTAAGCCCCCTCAGCATACAGAGGCTCAAGTCCAGGTCTGTCCCCTTGCCCTGCCAATTCAGCCCATGTTGGCTGGGGTGCCCGGCTTCTTCTGTGCCAGCCGGCCCCCGATCCTGGCTCTCACTTGTGTCGGGCGGTTGTTGACTTCCAGCCTGTTTTCTCCAGTGCGCAGGGTTTGTGTGTGTGTGTGTCTACTAGGGAGGGACAACTTCTACAGGAATGATAGTTGTGGACAAGACAACTCTGAGACAAACAGCACCGATGATGGCCCATTGCTGGTTGCCCGGCAACCACACTCAACAACGACGAAGGCGGTTTGGCTTCGTCTGTTTTCAGAATGCCTAGTCTGCCCTCCGCCCCCGAGATTTCCTGGTGGTGCCCTGTTCTGGGTTACCGTTTTTTTTCCCTCCCCCAAGATAAGACTCGGGTGTTAACACCTTGGTGAGTCAATTCTGGCTCTTAGCGTCCTTACAAAATTCAGTCACCCTCCATCTATTGCTAACATAGTGTAAGCCGCCCTGAGTCTTTGGAGAAGGGCGAGATATAAATGCAAATTAAAAAATTTTTTTAAAAAAAATAAATAATAAATAAATAAATCTGTTGGCTTGAAAATTTGAAAATTCATTGCTGTAGATCAGGGGTCTCCAACCTTGGCAACTTTAAGCCTGGAGGACTTCAACTCCCAGAATTCACCAGCCAGCTTTGCTGGCTGGGGATTCTGGGAGTTGAAGTCCTCCAGGCTTAAAGTTGCCAAGGTTGGAGACCCCTGCTGTGGATGGAAAGCCCCCTCCCTCCCCGTGCATGATTTAGCTTTGGTATTCTGTGTGATGGTTTATTTGCGGTTACGGGAATAATCTACCCAATTTTCTAGATCCATTAATACGCTGAAGCTCCAAATAAACAAATAGCGAACACAGAAATAAAATTTTGGTTTCTCCGTGCAACACGCACGTCTGCGTTATCCTCTTCAAACAGGGAATTCTTTTCCCATTTTTTAAAATGACAAGAATTAGTTTGGCAGCGGCGTATGGAAATAAGATGGGAGGATTACTTTCCAGTCTCAAAACCACCCCTCTCTAGTCCAAGGGCCACCAACTGGTGGTCCGCGAGAAAATTTTGGTGGTCCACAGAAAAAATTATTTGCATTTTTTATATTGCACTAAATCAGGGGTCCTCAAACTACACCCCCTGGGACAGATACGTGCCATGAATATTTGTGTTGCTGCAGAGAATCTCCCCCATCGGGGTCTTTTTTTGTGTAGGGCAGAGGGGGGCAGAACTCCCAACTTGGGGTCTGCTTCAGCCTCCTGGTGTGGGGCTTTGGGCGGAGGCTGGAGGGAAGCTCTGTTGGTGGCGAAGAGCCGGAGGGCCTTGTTCCAGTGGGGCTGCATCATGGCCTGGAACTGGCTGACCATCTCAGCCCGCTGAGCCTCCAGGCACCGGTACCTGGCCTTGCACTCCCGCAGATCTTCCCTCTGCTTGGAAAGCCTATGCTCCTAGTCCTCAGTGAGGTGCTTCTGCTGAGCCTCCTTCGGGGTCAGATCCAATCTGAACTGAGCTGTTTTGCCAACTCTTTCTCGTGGTGGCTGCTTAGCTCCAATAACTGCTTCCTGTTGGGGCCCTAAGGAGCCCAAGTATGGAGGCGAGGAGTGACTGGCAGGAGAAGGACGAGTAGAGGCTGGCGAGGCACCCCTTGATATGTGTGACAACAAGTTGGCCACGCCCACCCAACCGGTCATTAAGCAGATCATATTAGTGGGCCACGGGATTTAGAATTATGAATTTATGAAAGCACCTGAGGGTAGAACAAGAAGCAATGGGTGGAAACTGATCAAGGAAAGAAGCAACTTAGAACTAAGAAAAAATTTCCTGACAGTTAGAACAATTAATAAGTGGAACGACTTGCCTGCAGAAGTTGTGAATGCTCCAACACTGGAAATTTTTAAGAAAATGTTGGATAACCATCTGACTGAGATGGTGTAGGGTTTCCTGCCTGGGCAGGGGGTTGGACTAGAAGGCCTCCAAGGTCCCTTCCAACTCTGTTGTATATTATATTATATTATATTATATTATATTATATTATATTATATTATATTATATTATATTATATTATATTATATTTTATTTTATTTTATATTATATTATATTAATTATATTATATTATATTATATATTATTATATTATATTATATTATATTATATTATATTATATATTATTATATTATATTATATTATATTATATTATATTATATTATATTATATTATATTATATTATATTATATTATATTATATTATATTATATTATATTATATTATATTAATTAGGGATCCCTGAGGTCCGAAAAGTTAGCGACCCCTGCTCTAGACAATTTTAAAAGCACTAATCAGAGATCTGGCGAAGTATTTGTAATTCCAGAATTGCCTTTACTAAATGGGATTATATTTATCTTGGGTAAATTTTTAAAAAATGACAATAGGTTTTAAGTATATTTTGATCGTCTAGTTTAAGAAGAAGAAAAAAACGCCCCAATTTCTGCCTTTGCTGTAAATCTTGAATGTCATAAATCCAGTAAAAAAAACGATCACCTCCAAAATGTGGGTATTTTTCTCCTCATATTCAATATTTATTCACAGTTCAGGAGAAAGTCAAATCTTGAAATATCCAGTATCTTTGCATCAGTATCCATAACTGAAACCCACACATAAACTAAGGCATAACCCTCACCCCATTATCCTCGTATAGGGGGGGAAAAAGTACCCCTGCAAATTTGGAAAAATAACAAATCGTAAGAAAGCTGCAAGCAACTCAAAAGCGATTTGGCGTTGTTTGGTTTTGAATCTTTTTGGGGCTGTGATACATAAGGAAGTTTAAACAGAAAATGACATTTCTTGGAATCAGAACCGTTTGGCTTACAGCTTGTCTACCTGCCTGGGTGGACCGGGAGCCTGGGAGTTGTAGTACAGAAAGGTTGTTAAGAAATACAGGCGAAGGCCTGCAAATTTCCAGGTCTAAACTTTCAATACATATTCCGCGAACGGCGAATAATTCATCGGGAAAAGCCTTGCAAAAGGATTCTTCCCGCTGTATTCTTAATCCACCGCAAGTGACTTCTTTACATAAATAGATTCCAAACGCATGAATAGAATTTAGTGAACCAAAAGCCCACCCGATCGCCCCCCACAAAAAAGAAGAGTTTATTTTATTTGTCCCCCCCACCCCCAAGAATAGAACAGTTTCTCAGGCCACCCTTTTGCTAAGGAAACGGGCCTCCGTCTGCAGATTGATGAGGGAGTTGCTTTCTCGAGCCAGCTCTGTAATGGAGACGCGTCCACGACGCCGGATGAACTCCGCCACAGCCGTCAACTCTTCGGGTGTGATGTAGATGAATTTGCCTCGGTCATCGATCACCCCTGCAGGATAGGACAGACCAGGAATTAAAATACACACACACACACACAGACCGAGTCTATTGGGGTTGAATTCAGAGGGAGGAATGTTGGGGATCAATTCATCCAGGATTTCAAAATTTTAAAGCCGTGCCATTCACGAGGGCAATTGAAAAGGTCCCGCTGTTCAAATGGGAAAAGTTTGTTTACGTTCCTTTCATAGATTTACCTGCGTTCCCAGGGTAGAGTGAGTGCTTTCTCTTCCTCTCCCCTTCTTTCTCTCTCTTCCCGCCTTTCTTCCTCTCTTCCTTTCTTCCTCCTTTCCTTCTGTCTCCTCCCTCCCTTTTCTTCTCTCCTCCCTTCCTTCTCTGTCCTCCCTCCCTCCTTCCTTCTCTCCTTCCCTTTCTCCTCCCTCCCTTCTTCCTCTTCTTCCTTCTTCCTTCCTCCTTTCATTCTCTCACTTCTCTTCCTTGTCTCTCATCCCTTCTTCCTTTCTTCTCTCCCTTCCTCTCCTCCCTCTTCTCTTCCTCCCTCCTTTCTTTCTCTCTCCTCCTTCCTCCTCTCTCCTTCTTCCTTCCTCCCTCTTCTCCTCTTCCTCCCTCCTTTTCTTCCTTTCTTTCTCTCCCTTCCCTCTCCTCTCTCCCTTCTTCCTTCTTCTCCTCTTCCTCTCTCCTTTCCTTCTCTCCCTTTCTTTGTCTCCTCCCTCCCATCTCCCTTCTCCTTCCTCCCTTGTTTCTCTTCCCTTCTCCTCCTTCCCTTCTCTCCCTTCCCTCTCCTTCTCCCTTCCTTCTTTCTCTTCCCTGTTTTCCCTCTCCCTCCCACCCTTCCTCCCTTCCCCTTTTCTTTCCTCCCTTCCTCCTCTCTCTTTTCCCCTCCCTTTTCCCCCTCCCTTTATCCTCACCACCTGCTTGAACCCCAGTACTGGCTGCCTGATGACCGAGAAATCAACGTTTGGCCTTCTTAGCCATACACGCCCGTCCTCCGTTGCTGGCCTCCAAAAACTTTGGGATCCGAATTTGCAGAATTATACTGAAAAACCTTTGCACTGTGGCAGCCTGGGGGCGGGGGGGGCGAGCAGCTCTAACCACTACACCACAGCAGCTGCAAGACCGTCCGTGGGAGAAGCAAAAGTAAGGAACCAAGCCTGTGCATGGATGACATCCTCCCGAAACAAGTCAAAAGTCTCAACTCGGCCCGGGAAATTCAGCATATTTATTGCCAACCGGCTCTGAGCTAACGAAATATCCCAGCAGTGACTTTTGGACATTTCGTATGATTTGTGAGTCCAAGAAGACTTGATATTCTTTGAAGCCACCATAACCTGGCAAACATTTGCAACCGAACGGAAGTGATTGTCAACCGAATTGGGAAAAGATGGCCAGGCGGTATCATGGTACAGACATAGGCTTCGGTTTAAACAAGACCAGTACATCCCGCCAGGTGTCGGCTCTCACCTGTGAGCGTCCCGTCGGCCATCAGGTCTTGCACTCGGTTGATGGCCTCCTGGGGAAGAGAAAACCAAGCAGGTAAGGCGTGAAAAGGCCTTCCGACGTAGCCCTTTTTAGGGAAGGGGTTGAGCAGCGGCTCAGAATGCGGCTGCCCCGTTACCGTAAGCCCCCCGGTTTTGCGACCCATCCCATACGCCTGTGCTTTCCCAGGATGGACATATATTTATTTTATCCTTTATTAAATTTATTTAATTACAAGGTGATTTAATCACAAGGTGACTCTGGGCGGCATAGGAAGCTAAAAGCAATCCAACAATACAGGTAAGTCCTTGGCTTACGACGGTTCATTCAGCGACCGGCACTGAAAAAAACCGACTTATCACCCTTTTTTCACACTTACAACCCCCATGGTCACGTGATCAAAATTCACACACCCTTGTTGACTCATATTTATGACGGCTGCAGTGTCCTGGGATCATGCCTTCCCCTTCTGCGACCTTCTGACAAGTCAAGTCCATGGGGAAGCCAAATTCACTTAACAACCGTGTCAGCGACTTAACCAACTGCAGCGAGTCACTTAACAACCGCGGCAAGGAAGGTCGTGAAATGGTCGCAAAACGTAGCACAAACTGAGCCCAAAATTTCTGTTGCTAAGGGAGAGACAGCTGCTCAGTGAGCTTTGCCCCATTTTTAGGAGCTCGCTTGCCCCCGTTATTAAGTGAAACTTAATAACGGGGTCGTTAAGCGAATCTCGGCTTCCGCCCATTGATTTTGCTCGTCAGGCGGTTGCAGAAGGGGATCACGTGACACCCCCCCACCCCCACCCGGGGATGCTGCGACCGTCGTAAATGTGAGCCGGTTGCCAAGGGTGCAAATTTTGATCATAGGGATGTCGCAAATGGTCGTAAGGTTTGAAAAAAACGGTCATCACAAATCACGTTTCAGTGCCGTTGTAACTTCAAACAGTCACTAAGCAAACTATTATAAGTTGAGGACTTATTGGATTTATATATGACTCTGGATCAGGGGTCTCCAACCTTGGCCACTTGAAGACTTGTGGATTTCAACTCCCAGAATCCCTCAGCCAGCAAAGCTGGCTGAGGGATTCTGGGAGTTGAAGTCCACAAGTCTTCAAGTGGCCAAGGTTGGAGACCCCTGCTCTGGATGGCTCGCAGGCATGAAAACAGATTAAAAACCTGCACAAATACAAAATACACCAGCAATAAAATGCGCTACGGCCAGAGAATGACGAAAAAGCCTTCGAGACAGCCAGAAAACGGAGCCTGATTATTCATTATTAGCATTTTCCTTCATTTGAAAAGGGAAGCGTTGGCGAGAGGAATCACGAAGCCGAACCAGCTTTCAAGATGGAAACGTGACATTTCTTTTAGTCGTTCGGAATGAAATTCAGGTGACCTATAAAACGGCTGTTGGGAAGGCGTGCGGGTTTGTCCAGGGGATGTTTAACCATGACAGAGTCGGAAGGGACCTTGGAGGTCATCAAGTCCAACCCCCTGCTCCCGCAGGAGACCTGCGCTAGGGATTCGAAATGCCGACCTTTCTGATCGACAAGCTGAGTGTCTTAGCCACTGAAGTCACCAAGTCCAGGGGTCTCCGACCTTGGCAACTGGAAGACTTGTGGACTTCCGATTCCCAGAATCCCTCAGCCAGCTTTGCTCAGAATTCCTCAGCCGGCTTTCCCAGAGGAATTCTGGGAGTTGAAGTCCACAAGCCTTCCAGTTGTTAAGGTTGGAGACCCCTGATCCTAGTCCATATAATATGGAGGCACTGCAGATGAGCGATGCGGTGGCCTAGAGGTGGAGCTCTCGCCTCACAATCAGGAGGCTGCGAGTTCGATCCTAGGTAGCGGCAGATATTTCTCACTCTCTGGGCACGATGAGAAAAATATCTGCTGCGAACTCCGCATTGGCAACAGGAAGGGCATCCGGCCAGTAAACACTGTTAGCTCCATTCAGTTGCCCAGACTCCACTCTGACGCAAGGGATTATGGCATCATTAAAAGACTAATAATAATAATAATAATAATAATAATAATATGTAGGCATTGCAGAACATACAGGTAGTCCTCGACTTAGGACCACAAGGTAGTCCAAAATTTTGGGTGCTAAGCGAGACAGTTGTTAGGCGAGTTTTGCCTCATTTTACGAACTTTCTTGCCACTGTTGTTCCGGGAATCACTGCAGTCGTTAAATTAGAAACAGGGTTGACAGGGCGCAAAAGGAGATCGCGGGACTGCGACCGTCGTAAGTACATGCCAGTTGCCGAGTCTCTCGAGTTTTGATCATGTGACCACGAGGACGCTGCAACGGCCCCTAAGCGTGAAAAACGGTCGTAAGTCACATTTTTTTTCCAGTGGCGTTGTAGTTTCGAACGGTCAGTAAACGAACTGCTGTTAAGTCGAGGACTACCTGAATTTTGTCACCAGGCATTCACCGGTGGGGACCACTTGACCATCACTAATGGTGCAGCACATGGACAGAGGGGCACAATTGGCAACGTCCAGCTCGCAAAGACCTACCTGTGTCCTGAGGCCCAGGTGAGAAGCCAAGTCTTCCAAAAGGACCACTTTGGCATTCTAGGTGGAAAGGACAAGTTTGGAAATGATTATTTCGTTCGTTCGTTCGTTCATTTTAAATAATTCAATAGGGAAGGAATTTTTTTGACAATGAGAACGATTAATCAGTGGGATAGATCGTCACTTGTGAGTTGTGAGTGCTCCATCACTCCAGGTTTTAATAAAAGATTGGACAATCGATTGTCCAGGATGGTATAAGGACTCCTGCCTTGGGCAGTGGGGTGGGGTGCGGGGGTGGACTAGGAGACCTCAAAGGTCTCTTCCGAGCTAATATAATTCTAGAGCCACCCATCTCAGTCAAGGACGAGGAGGAGGAGGAAGAGGAGGAGGAGGAGGAGGGAGACAACCTGGAGGTCCTTGGTCTCTATGAGCTTGGTTCCTTGGCTGCAGACATTTCATGACCCAACTAGATAACATCATCAGTGCTAGAAAGGAGAAGGATTTGCAAACTAGTGGAATGTGGGAGTGGGAGGAGGAGGAGGAGGAAGACTTGGAGGTCCTTGGTCTCTATGAGCTTGGTTCCTTGGCTGCAGACATTCATGACCCAACTAGGTAACATCATCAGTGCTACAAAGGAGAAGGATTTGCAGACTAGTGGAATGTGGGAGTGGGAAGAGGAGGAGGAGGAGGAGGAGGAGGGGGAAGACTTGGAAGTCCTTGGTCTCGATAAGCTTGGTTCCTTGGCTGCAGACATTTCATGACCCAACTAGGTAACATCATCAGTGCTATGTAGGACAAACAGGCAGAAGACTTGCAGAGTTGCTAATTTCACAAGGCATGGAGAGACCTAACCATTGTTGCAACTGGGAAACTGAATATCCTAGACCAAGCTAAGTCTAAAAACACTAGAGGAGCCTGGCACTCAAACAAATTAATCTATACCAACTATTAACAGAGTTGGAAGGGATCTTGTAGGTCATCTAGCCCAACCCCCTCCAAAGCAGGAGACCTTACACCATTTCTGACCGATGGCAGTCCAGTCTCTTCTTGAAAGCCTCCAGGGATGAAGCTCCCACAACTTCTGAGGCAACTTCTGTTCTTTAAAGATGATCAGAATTGGAAGGGACCTTGTAGGTCATCCAGTCCAACCCCCCACCCAAGTAGGAGACCCTACACTATTTCTGACAGATGGCAGTCGAGTCTCTTCTTGATAGCTTCCAGTGATGAAGCTCCCGCAACTTCTGAACTTCTGTTCCGTTGGTTGATTGCTCCTATCAATCAGAATAGAGCTGGAAGGGACCTTGGAGGTCTTCCAGACTAACCCCCTGCTCAAGCAGGAGATCCTACACCATTTCTTTTCTTAAAAACCTGATGAAACACCCATAACTTCTGGTGGCAAGATGTTCCACTGGTTAATTGTCCTCACTTTTAGGAAGTTTCTCCTTAATTCCAGGTTGCTTCCTTCTTGGATTTATTTCAATTCATCGTTTCTTGCCTTGCCTTGAAAGACAAGAAAATCAACAGGCATACAGAGATAAACAGCAACTACACACCATTCAAAGGAGACAATCATCTGGGTAAAGGTCATCAATGCTAATGATATGGCTCTGATGATGTTAACAAGTAAGGTAATGAAACCTCTGCAAGAAAGCAACCAAGCTCAGAGACATCTATTTGGCACCAAAGAGTACGGTATTTTGCTCCTAAGTGATCCACTGCTTGAGTTACGGCCAAGGGCATGAAGTTTTAAGGAAGAATTGGGCAGAAACCGAGCAATTAAATGCAGATTAAAACTATGTTAAGCCACAAAAGACTCGAGTAAGGAAGTGGAACTTACCTTAATGTAATTGAGCAGCTCTGTGACGAAACTACGTGACTGGACAAAACAAGAGGAAGAACCATAATTATGTTGTGACCCAGACCCAAGTAGGTAGCAACAAACTCAGTCCGTGATAAAATAAACTTTATTCGAACAGCTGGGAATTACTTCATTCCCAGCGTTGTTCAACTCAAAGGAAAACAAAGGCCTCCCCAACACAAATTCCTCAGTTATCTCACAAACCTTGGTCCAATTAGGCAAACTGCCAAAGGCCCTTCCTGGCAAACGTCCAGAAGCCACAAAAACAAAGACAGTCACGAAGCAGAGGATGCAGCTACAACATTGTTTTCCGGCAAAGCTCAAACGCCGTTGCTGGTCTTTTAAGCCTATGGGAGGGGCCAATCATCTCTTGGCCTTACTCCTGAGTCGTCCTCTCTGCCTGAGCTGCTCTTGCCTTCTGGCAGCTCTTCTCATGCGTGCACTAAGGAACAGGCTCCTCCTGTTCCTCTGCCTCACTACTATCAGTCTCTGGAGGCTCTGGAATCCACACCTCACTCCCCGATGGCCCTGGCCCCACCTCAGCCTCATCGCTGTCCGACTCCATTGCCAGCTCTGTAGGCTGCTGACGGACCACAACAAATCAATTCCCTGGAGAAGGGAATACAGGTAGTCCTCAACTTATGACAGTTCGTTTTTAGTGACCGTTCAAAGTGACAACGGCACAGGAAAAGAAGTGAATTTTCCCACTTACAACCCTTGTAACAGCCCCCAGCGATCCTGTGATCAAAATTCAGAGGCTTGGCAACCGGTTCATACTTATGACCTGTTGCTGCGTCCCAAGGTGACGGCATCCCCTCCGGCGAGCGTCTGACAAGCAAAATCCAGATTCACTTAACAACCGTGAAGTTATCCACTGAACCAACCATGGTAAGGGAGGCTGTAAAACGGGACCACGCTCGCTTAACAACAGAGGTCGGGGGCTCCCTTGCAGTCGTAAGTCGAGGACTACCCGTAGATGCAGTTTTAAGAATGAATTAGTTTTAAGAATGAATTGTCCGGTGCTGATCGGAGGGGTGGGAAGGCGGTTGGCTCCTGCGTAAATAATACATTTTCACGCCTGGCCGGCATCTATATACATATTCAGCATACCAATAAATAGCTAATTACTAGAAACCATCTGAGTACATGCCATGCTCCAGAGACGCAGGGAAATTAAATTTGCTGCAGAGTCCTGTTACGGTGGATTTTTTTATTTTTATTTTTTGATATGACACAATTATGTCTTCTGGTCTTTTGGGGATTGGAAGCCTGTCCCTT
>NC_080546.1:4026019-4051019 GCF_028640845.1 Ahaetulla prasina | reverse complement strand
CTTTGTTCTGTCAAAGTTCTCACGGCAGGCAGGAATCCAAGGTGTGACTTCAGCAATTCAGATTAGACTTTGCCTGACTCAAAGAATGCCAGAAAGCAGATCCTTATATAGGCCATGGGATGTGGCTCCATGACTCAGCACTTATCCAGGCCTGCCCCTCCCTTCCTTTTGCTGACGTCGCCTATCCATTCTCCGGAAGCGCCTCCAGCTGCCGGTAATTCCAGCTCATGACTGGCTTTACACTCCCCAGGCTCACATGCTGTGGGGGAGGGGCCCAGCTGCTCCGTTTGTCCTGGCATGGTGCCAGGACTGGGGGCTGGAGGCATGCCAGGACATTCTTTTGCACTATCAGCATCCGGCAGGAGACGGGAGGGGCCCGGCTGCGGAGAGGGGGGCGAGTGAGGCACAACACTCCCTCTTCTTTGGGGCAGCCCCCTGAGATATTTGAAGACATGCTATCATGTCCCCCCTAATCCTTCCCTTCATTAGGCTAAACATGGCAAGTTTCCTTAGCAGCAGCTTATGGTGCATACAACGACTGCCGTATCGCGACAGCCACAGCACATCCACCCTCTTCCCTTGCATTTTAGGAGGTGTCCTGTGGATATGAAAAAATTCACATTTTTTTCCCCTAAGTGAAGATGAAGCTATAAAGCGGATTAAATAACCCTCTGTGACAGCTCTTCAAATATTGGAAGACTGCTATCATATCACCTCTGGTCCTTCTCTTCATTAGACTAGACATACACAATTCCAGCAACCGTTCTTCATATGTTTTAGCCTCCGGTCCCCGAAACATCTCTGCAAAATTCCCAGAGAGTCTTAGCATCCTTTTTACATCGTGGCGACCAAAACTGGATGCAGTATTCAAAGTGTGGCCTTTCCAAGGCCTTATAGCAGGGGTCTCCAACCATGGCCACTTGAAGACTTGTGGACTTCAACTCCCAGAATTCCCCAGCCAGCCACAGTGGCTTAGTCCAGGGGTCTCCAACCTTGGCCACTTGAAGACTTGTGGACTTCAACTCCCAGAATTCCCCAGCCAGCCACGTGGTTTAGTCCAGGGGTCTCCAGCCTTGGCCACTTGAAGACTTGTGGACTTCAACTCCCAGAATTCCCCAGCCAGCCACGTGGTTTAGTCCAGGGGTCTCCAACCTTGGCCACTTGAAGACTTGTGGACTTCAACTCCCAGAATTCCCCAGCCACGTGGTTTAGTCCAGGGGTCTCCAGCCTTGGCCACTTGAAGACTTGTGGACTTCAACTCCCAGAATTCCCCAGCCAGCCACGTGGTTTAGTCCAGGGGTCTCCAGCCTTGGCCACTTGAAGACTTGTGGACTTCAACTCCCAGAATTCCCCAGCCAGCCACAGTGGCTTAGTCCAGGGGTCTCCAACCTTGGCCACTTGAAGACTTGTGGACTTCAACTCCCAGAATTCCTCAGCCAGCCACAGTGGCTTAGTCCAGGGGTCTCCAAACCTTGGCCACTTGAAGACTTGTGGACTTCAACTCCCAGAATTCCCCAGCCAGCCACGTGGTTTAGTCCAGGGGTCTCCAGCCTTGGCCACTTGAAAACTTGTGGACTTCAACTCCCAGAATTCCCCAGCCAGCCACAGTGGCTTAGTCCAGGGGTCTCCAACCATGGCCACTTGAAGACTTGTGGACTTCAACTCCCAGAATTCTGGTTTTGCTGCCTGAGGGATTCTGGGAATTGAAGTCCACAAGTCTTCAAGTGGCCAAGGTTGGAGACCCCTGCCTTATAGGGTGGTATTAACACTTCAGGTGTTCACAAGAGACCATAATTCCCAAGGGCACCTGGTCCTTCTGGTAAATTTCCTTGCAAAGCGGTCCCTGTTTTTCCAAAGGTAGAAACGCCTCTCGCAGCAGCTGTGGCTTCCTCCCTCGGGCAGAACAGGAATGCAATAATCTTGAAATCAGGTTGGGCTGGAGTTAAAGCATTTTGGTGTATGCAGGTGATTCCGTCAAGGTTTTATCCATCCTTCTTAAAAGGGGGGGAAAAAAACCAATCCTTAAGAGATGCTCTCTTTTTGTATCTATGTTGGAGGGTCAGGGCAGGAGAGATGGAAAGGAAAGCAATTTCTTTTTTATTTGAATTTTTAAAAAGTGATTATTAGCAGGCTGGATGTCTGGTTCTTATCAGCATGATGGTTAGGGAAATACAGATTAAGCTGTCAGGCCCACCACTTTGGTTATAATCTCTCTTCCTCTGCCTCTCCCTTCCTTTCTTCTTCTTTCCTCCCTGCCTCCCTCTTTCTTTATCCTTCCCTCCCTCTTTTTTCTTCCTCCCTCCCTTTTTTTCTTTCCTTCCTCCCTCCGCCTCCCTTCCTCTCCTTCCTCCCTTCCTTCCTCCCTTCCTTCTCCCTCCCTCCCTCCCTCCCTTCCTTCTCCCTCCCTCCCTCCCTCCCTCCTTCTCTTCCTTCCTTCCCTCCCTCCCTCCGCCTCCATTCCTCTCTTTCTTTCCTTCCTTCCTTCCTTCCTTCCTCCTCTTTCATTTCCTTCCTTCCTCCCTCCCTCCTTCTCTTCCCTTTCCTCCCTCCCTCCCTCCCTCCCCTTCCCTCTTTTTCCTTCCTTCCTTCCTTCCTTCCTTCCTTCCTTCCTTCCTTCCTTCCTTCCTTCCTTCCTTCCTTCCTTCCTTCCTTCCTTCCTTCCTTCCTTCCTTCCTTCCCTGCCTCCCTCCCCTATTACTCTCCTCCCTCCCTCCCTCCTTTCCTTCCCTTCTCTAACACCTTCTCCAAAACTGTATTGAATAAAAAAACCGAGCCATAATTTTTAAAAATCATACTCAGATTAAAGTTAATCAAAAACTTGATGGGCTTCTCGGGGGGCCAACAGCAGCGCGGTAAAATGGGCGGACAAGTTTCAGTAAAATTGTTCTTCCTTCGCTGTCCACCCAATCTTGGTTATTTTACGGCCAGTCGGAAACTTGTATTTGCTGCCTCGCCTCGACTCTTGATTCAAATGCCTCCAAAATGCCCAGCCTCCTTCGGCCTCCTGTTCATTTTTGCCTGCTTTCAATTACGATTTATGACGGCTGAAAATCGTAGAAAAGGGATAGATGAATGGAGAGGATTATTGCAGAAATTAAAAAAAAATAGGCAGGGCATTGTAGATGACCAGGTTCCTGACTTCATCTTTCTGCTCTTGCTTTTTTTTTTTTCTTCTTGGCTCCCTTTCCTTAGGTTTTTTTGCTGTTTTTTTTTTTTTTTTAAGGAAGTTTGCAGCTTCTAAATGCCCTTTTTGTGCTCCTAATATTTGTGTTTGGGTCTCCCTCCTCCTCCGAAATCTTGCTCCACCTCTCTTTAAAGCCACTTTTAAAAGGGCTTTGGGGTTGGTGCGTCTCCTTCATTTGAAAAATTTAGACAGCCGAATTGTTTTTTTTTTAAAAAAAAACTTAGAAATTTAGGGTCGGTTTGCCGGATTGGTCCCATTGAAGTCCCTCTGGCTTGCAAAACCCCCCCATCATGAAATCTACTTAAGCCCTCCGTCTTTTCTCAAGGACCTTAGGTAAGTTCTCCTCCTCCGCTTCCTAGCACCCTTCTTGGTCCTTCTGGATATATTTACTTCGCCTGATTTAAAGAGGAATCAAACGTTGTGGGCATTAAGAAGTGTTTTTTGTTCTGGAATGCCGTCCTTTTGGAACGGGGTTTTTCTAGAAAAATCGGATCCAGAGGAGACGTTCTTCTGAATCCGGCTAAGAGGTAGTGCTGAACTTTTGGGAAAAAAAAACTCACACTTGAAAGCAGTTGTGACGTTTGATGTTATAAATACTTGAAAGGTTTTCTTGGCGGTTGTGAGAGAGAGGTTGTTAGCCTTCGTTTCTTGGGGCATGTTCGGTTCTGCCATTCGAGATCCCCGCTGGGCTAAGAGAAGAAGGGAAGAGAGAGAAGACGTTCGGGATTTAGCCGTCGAATGTTATACGAGGAAAGACCTCGACTTAACAACCATTCGTTTAGCGAGCATTTGAAGTCACAACGGCGCCGAAAAAAACGGGGCTTTTTCACACTTACGGCCATTGCACCATCCCCCCCCCCCGGGTCATGTGATCAAAATTCAGACGCTTCGCAATTGACTCGTATTTATGACGGTTGTGGTGTCCTGCGATCCCCTTGAATTGCAGTCCTTCCGATAAGCAAAGTGAATGGAGAAGCCAGATTCGCTTAAATAACCGTGTCTCTAACTTAACGGCAGTGATTCACTTAACAACTGTGGCAGGAAAGGTCGTAACATGTAGCCAAACTCACTTAACATCTGTCTCGCTCAGCAGCAGGGATCTGGGGCACAGTTGTGGTTGTAAGTGAAGGATTCCCTGTAAGTGGTTTTAGCTGCTGCTTCTTTCCTTGTGTTGCATCTGAGAACTGCGGTACCCCAGCTCTGCATCAGTGGTTTTCCACAGGTGATACTGGACTTGTGATCATAATTGAGGCCAGATTTTCCTCTTCCCAATACCCACACCCTTCTAGTACTGATGATATTACCTAGTTGGGTCATGAAATGTCTGCATGAAAATAACTACGCTCAGAAAGCACCAAGGACCCCTAAAATATTCACCCCATTTCTCCCTTCTAAAGGAATGCAGGAAAGACATAAAATCCTCCTCCTCCTCCTCCTCCTCCTCCTTCTCTCCTCCTCCTCCTCTCCACACCCTTCTAGCACTGATGCTATTAGTTACTTAGTTGGGTAATGAAACATCTGCAAGAAAACATCCAAACTCAGAGAGCACCAAGGACCACACAGTCATCTTCCTCCTCCTCCTCCTCCTCCTCTCCACACCCTTCTGGCACCGATGACATTAATTACCTAGTTGGGTAATGAAATATCTGTGAGAAAACCATGAAGCTCAGACAGCATCAAAGACCCCACAGTCCAACTCCTCCTCCTCCTCCTAATCTCCACACCCTTATAGCACTGATGATGTTACCTAGTTCGGTAATGAAACATCTTCAAGAAAGCAACCAAGCTCAGAGAGCACCGAGGACCCCACAGTCCTCCTCCTCTTCCTCCTCCTCCTCCTCCTCTTCCTCCTCCTCCTCCTCCTCCTCCTCCTCCTCCTCCTCCTCCTCCTCCTCCTCCTCCTCTTCCTCCTCCTCCTCTTCCTCCTCCTCTTCCTCCTCCTCCTCTTCCTCCTCCTCTTCCTCCTCCGCCTCTTCCTCCTCCTCTTCCTCCTCCTCCTCCTCCTCCTCCTCCTCCTCTTCCTCCTCCTCTTCCTCCTCCTCTTCCTCCTCCTCCTCCTCCTCCTCCTCCTCTTCCTCCTCCTCCTCCTCCTCCTCCTCCTCTCCTCCTCCTCTTCCTCCTCCTCCTCCTCTCCTCCTCCTCCTCCTCCTCCTCCTCCTCCTCCTCCTCCTCCTCCTCCTCCTCCTCCTCCTCCTCCTCCTCCTCTTCCTCCTCCTCCTCCTCCTCCTCCTCCTCCTCCTCCTCTTCTTCCTCTTCCTCCTCCTCTTCCTCCTCCTCTTTCTCCTCCTCCTCTTCCTCCTCCTCCTCCTCCTCCTCCTCCTCCTCTTCCTCCTCCTCCTCCTCTTCCTCCTCCTCTTCCTCCTCCTCCACTTCCTCCTCCTCCTCCTCCCAATCTTCACACCCTTCTAGCACTGATGATGTTACCTAGTTGGGTCATGAAACATCTTCAAGAAAGCAACCAAGCTCAGAGAGCACCAAGAACCCCACAGTCCTCTTCCTCTTCCTCCTCCTCCTCCTCCTCCTCCTCCTCCTCCTCCTCTTCCTCCTCCTCCTCCTCCTCCTTCTCTTCCTCCTCCTCTCTCCTCCTCCTCCTCCTCCTCCTCCTCCTCTTCCTCCTCCTCCTCCTCCTCCTCCTCCTCTTGTTTTTCCTCCTCCTCCTCCTCCTCTTCTTCTTTCTTCCTCCTCCTCCTCCTCCTCCTCCTCCTCTTGTTTTTCCTCCTCCTCCTCCTCCTCCTCCTCCTCCTCCTCCTCCTCTTCCTCCTCTTTCTCTCCTCCTCCTTCCTCCTCCTCCTCCTCCTCCTCCTCCTCCTCCTCCTCCTCCTCCTCCTCCTCCTCCTCCTCCTCCTCCCCCTCCTCCTCCTCACCCTTCTAGTGCTGATGCTATTAATTACCTAGTTGGGGAATGAAACATCTGCAAGAAAGCAACCAACCTCAGAGACCACCAAGGACCCCTAAGATAGCCACCCCATTTCTCCCTTCTAAAGGAATGCAGGAAAGACATAAAATCAATTGAGAAGCCAGCGACCCCGGCTATAGAAACAATTTTTAAAAATTTGATGATGATGATGATGATTGTTATTATTATTTTTTGCGTGTGCAAAGTCCCATGAGCCTGGGCAGTCGTAGGTGTCTATTTGTTAATGTCAAGAGATAGGCGATGCCTTAAAGAGGCGAGATCTCCGTTTCAGGCCGTGTTATGATTTGGCCTTGATGAATTAAATTCACGCCACAATCAATTGGAAATCGGAGCTCTGAAGTTACCGGGGGATTCAGCTTGTCAAATACGCTTTGCCTGGTGATGGTCTCATCTTAGGGACGTTCTTTTGCCGAAAATCTTGCTTTACTCGGAACGTTGTGAATGATGTAATTAGCCTCCTCCAACAACAAGTTATTAAAAATGTAATCAGTAAACAGGATGTGCTTTTTATTTTACTAGCTTCCTTTGTCTGGCAGATAATAGCTCCGTAATTATTTTCCTCAGATGATATTTTGAGGAGCGGGAAAAAAAAAATCTTTTGTGTTGCCCGTCTTTCATATTGCTAAAATTATAGGCTGAGGTGGAAAATAGCACAGATTCTATTTACTTATTTAGCATAAAAGTAGAGCCTGCCCACTTCAAACAAACTCTTGTGGGGGGGGGGGTGTCTCACGTAGAAGAAAAACTAAATATTGCTTTTCTTTAAAAAAAAAAAAGGCACAGCCTAACAGCAAATTGAAGGCGAGTGTCAATACAGTCCTTGACTTATGACCATAAGTCATAAGTCGATACATAAGGCAAATCATAAGTCAATACATAAGGCAAGTGTCAGTACAGTCCTCGACTTATGATCAAGCGACACAGCTGTTAAGTGAGTTTCCCCCCTTTTTACGACCTTTCTTGTCCCAGTTCTTAAGTGAATCACTGCTGTTGTTAAGTTAGTAACACAGCTGTTAAGTGAATCTGGCTTCCCCATTGACTTGGCTTGTCAGAAGGTCGCAAAAGGGGGATCGCGTGACTCCTGGACACTGCGACTCGTCATAAATACGAGTCAGTTGCTAAACGTCTGAAATTTTGATATTTTGACCATGCGGGGGATGCTGCGACATTTGTCAGGGTGAAAAATGGTCACAAGTTACTTTTCTCAGTGCCGTCGTAAGTTCGAACGGCCACTAAACGAGTAGTCGTATCTGGAGGATTATCTGTACCTGTCATCGTCCACTTCACAATCATCCACTTAACAACGGCTTCAGGGCTGCTTTCCCACGTGCAAATCACAATGAGACAACCTGCAAATAACACCTGTGATTTAGGGCCGGGCCCACTTGTAAGACCGTTTCTCCCGAAGGGGTGAAATTCAGCCAGTTCTATCCGGCTTAGGCGAACTGGTAGCGGTGGCTGCAGGAGGCTCCGCCCACCCACGCGGATGTCATGACGTTGCTTTTTTGCGACGATTTTAAGCCTCTGTGTATGCACAGAAGGCTTTGTGCATGTGTGGACGCTACTGTGCGCACGCACATTTGCAAACCAGTAGGGAAGGTAAGTGAATTTCATCGCTGGTTTCTCCCTTATAAATTTGAATCCCATTTAGAGTTTTCTTCCCTGACCCATCACTGTAGCCACGCTTGTGCGAAACACAAAACACGTCGTATCTCCGTTGGCGTTCCCGATCACTGACCTTTCCTGGCCGAGAAGGCTGGATGTACTATAACTCCCTTCTGGAGCCTAATCCGTTGGACGAGATTATTCCTTTCTTCCCGATGCGATTATTTTTAAAAACAACAACAACAACAACCCCGGCATCTAACAGAACTGCGATGACATCTCTCTTTTATTGTGAGTTGCCTCGATAAGACGATACCTTGGGATCCGTAGTTGAAGAAGAACTTCTTTGGCAAATTCATTGAGGAGCTGTGAGCTCTCCTCCTGGGTGACATCTTTCCGCAAGGAACTTCGCAGCAAACCATCTGTTCCCACCAACCTTTTTTGAACCATCTGTTCCAAAAAGCGTTTTCGGTTTAAATGGCACCTACGCAGCCTCGCGGCCTCTCAGTTTCCTGAAGTTCTTCTCCGTTCACTAAATTCCTCACTTCTCAAATCGGGAAGGTGCCAAAAGTGGCTTTTCGAAAGGCAGCTGGACTTTCGGCGAAGACGTTTCGCTTCTCATCCAAGAAGCTTCTTCAGTTCCATCTCCACAGACAGTCAGTTGATCAATGCAGTTGACCAGGGGTGTCAAACTCGATTTCATTGAGGGCTGCATCAGGTTTGTGTTTGACCTCGGGGGCGGGGGAGGCAGAGTGGGTGTGGCCAGAGTGGGAATGGCCAGCTCACCGTCACTCATGTCGGGGGAGTCTGTGGTGGTCCGTGCGCTCTAACAGGCTCCTGAGCTCCGTTTTTGGCTGCGACGGCCTCCTGCAATCCTCTGCCAGCAAAAATGGAGCTCAAGAGGGCCTCACCCGCACCGTTTTCACTGGCAGAGGCACCGTGGGCCAGTCCTTCATTGTTTCGAGGGCGGCCCCATGGGTCAAATCTATGCACCCCGGGGACCCGATCCGGCCCCCGGGCCTTGAGTTTGACACACCTGCAGTAAACTAACCGGCCACATCCTAGTCTAGATCTAACTTGATTGCATTGTCAGCCTAAACTTCATGCACATCTCCTGAGGTCAGTGATGATGTTACCTAGTTGAGTCATGAAACGTCCGCAAGAAAACCACTGAGTCCACAATTCTCCCCCTCCCCCTCACCCCCTCCTCCTCCAAACCCCACTCCCATCTAGTACTGAGGATGTTCCCTAGTTGGGTGATAAAACGTCTGCGAGAACACAGCCAAGCTTGGAGAGCACCAAAGACCCCACTGCTGGGCCCTACGCAAGGGTGGGATTCATTGTTCTGTCTCCATCCTCACTTTGGAGTAATGAGCTGGCCTTCAGCCAGTGGATAAATTGCTTCTATCAGTCCTGGCCGAGAAAACGTAGCTGCCTGCCAAAAAGTTCAAACAGATTAAGACTTCAGCTCACTTCGACACGGTTCACCTAATTTGCTTCCCGTGGAACTGAGAGCAGTCCCAAAGTTCCTTATATATCCTGTGGTGTGGGGCTCGTGCCCCACCCTTCCCTTTGATGACGCCGCCTCTCTAATCTTCTGAAGTGCGGGTCGATCCAGGCTTGATTAGTATGATTATCAGCTGCATCTGTAGGCGTAGTGTTGTGTCTTGCCCGCCCTCAGAGCAGCCGGGGCCTTCTTATCTGCTCCCGAACACGGAGGAATGTATGCCTCCCAGCCCCAGTCCTGGCTCCATGCCCAGACAAACTGCAGAAGAAGGAGCATCTCCCTGCCCCAGCCCTGACTCCATGCCCAGGCAAACGGAGCAGCTAGACCCCTCCCCCTCCTCCACAGCATGTGAGCCTGAGGAGGGTTTATTACCAACAGCTGATTGGAGTGACCCTCGCATCAGAAGATTGGATAGGCGGAGGCAACAGAAGGAAGGGAGGGGCAGGCCTTAATGAGTGCTGAGTCATGGAGCCACACCCCATGGCCTATATAAAGGATCTGCTTTCTGGCAGTCTCTGAGTCAGGCAAAGTCGAACTTATCTTGCTGAAGTCACTTACTGGTCTCCTGCCTGCTCTGAGGACTTTGCTAGGACCTTGGGCAGAGCTGCAGAGGCAAGCCTGATTCGGATTTCCCTGACCCGGCCGTCAGCGGAGGAGTGGGACACGACACGTAGCCTGAGGAAGGGAGAAATCGGGATGACAGCCTCATTATGTCCTCTGACTGGCCAGGTTCTGGCTCCTGGAGCCGGGCCAAAGGAATCGGTGCTCCTGAGGTAAGCCTTACCGGCCCTTCTCCCTCACTCTCAGAGTCACTTTCGGGCATGGGGTCAGGTTCGAAGGCTGGAGCCACAACATTCACGTAATTTACCTACCGGTTTGCCCAGCACCAAAAATGTGAGCGTGCGCGCATCCACACAGCCTTCTGCACATGTGCTTTGCTTGCACACGCGGCTTCCACATCTGCACACTGCTTGAAAAGGTGGCTAAATAGGACGGCATAGCGCTGGGGCGGCCCAACCTCTAGATCGCTACTATCGGTTCTTCTGAACCGGTCTGAACCGGCTGAATACCAGTTCTGGTGTAAGCTGCAAATAATTCTCTTCTATCGATACTGAGAAGAATGCTTTAACCCCGAGGCTACCCTGAGAGTTGTTACTAACTTCTAGTTTTATAATCCCATCACGGCCTTCACGCTTCTGAGTGGGAATCTTACTCGATTTACGTGTCCTAAAGTTCTCGACTTCTTCCTCCCGCCCCCACCCTTCCCCGTTCCCTAAACATTTCTTTGTTTGATCTCCTCTTCTCCTGAGGTCTCTACCGAAAGCTCTCTGCGGCAAAACCAGAAAGCCAGCTGAGCACGTCAGAATTAGTTTAGAACTACAGCCGCGGCAGTGTGAAGTAATATCACCGTAGGCAGAAGCCACTCGGCAACGGATTATCCATGCAAGAAAGCAGAGGCCTATCCATCAAAAAGACAACGGCAATCAATCAAGGGCCGTTGGAATATAAAAATCCCCCGGCTTATCACCCCAAACTAGATGGTGACCTGGTTCGGCAGCCACCTTGGGGGGGGGGGGGGAGGGATTCTTGTGGTGCAATTCCAACAGGGAAATTACCCCTTGCGTTCTTTTGCAGATTTCATCTCCCGTATTAACAGTAAAAACTTGGAGGCTGTATGTTATTGCCTTATTCTACCGCATTAAACAGAATCGGAAGCCAGCGCATTTCTGCCTTTTTTTTTCCTTTTTAATAATAATAATAATAATAATAATAATAATAATAATAATAATAATAATAATAATAATAATAATAATAATAATATCAGAGTTGGAAGGGACCTTGGAGGTCTTCTAGTCCAACCCACTGCCCAGGCAGGAAACCCTACACCATCTCAGTCAGATGGTTATCCAACATTTTCTTAAAAATTTCCAGTGTTGGAGCATTCACAACTTCTGCAGGCAAGTTGTACCACTGATTAATTGTTCTAACTGTCAGGAAATTTCTCCTTAGTTCTAAGTTGTTTCTCTCCTTGATTAGTTTCCACCCATTGCTTCTTGTTCTACCCTCAGGTGCTTTGGAGAATAGTTTGATTCCCTCTTCTTTGTGGCAGCCCCTGAGATATTGGAAGACTGCTATCATGTCTCCCCTAGTCCTTCTTTTCATCAAGCTAGACACACCCAGTTCCTGCAACCGTTCTTCATGTGTTCTAGCCTCCAGTCCCCTAATCATCTTCGTTGCTCTTCTCTGCACTCTTTCTAGAGTCTTTTTCCTCTTCTCTCTCTTTTTTTTCTCCCCTTCCCCTTGCTTTCCCACCTTTTTAAAAAATTTTCTTTGTATTTTGCATCTGGACAGACTAATTAAAAAAAAAAAAATTGGAAGGAAGATTTCATCACCGGCCAAACGAGAGCTAGCACAGGACTTTTATATACCAAGAAAGAAGAATATTTGTAGCTCAGGGTTGAAATGTGGGGTTGGTGGTGGTCTCTGAGCTTGGTGATCTTCTTGCCGGCGTTTCATGACCCCACTAGATAATACCATCAGTGCTAAAAGGCAGTGTGGTCTGCAGAGAGGAGGAGGAGGAGGAGGATTGTGGGGTATTGGTGTTCTGACATTGGTTGGTTTATTTGCAGATATTTCATTACCCAGCTAGGTAACATCGTTAGTGCTGGGTGGGGGGTTGCAGAGAGGAGGAGGAGGAGGAGAGGGGAAGGAGGAGGAGGGGGACAACTGCGGGGTCCTTGGTGCTCTCTGAGCTTGGTGGTTTTCTTGCAGACGTTTCATGACCCAACTAGGCAACATCATCAGTGCTAGAAGGGAGGAGGAGGAGGAGGAGATGGGAGAACTGTGGGGTCGTTGGTAGTCTCTGAGCTTGGTGGTTTTCTTGCAGACATTTCAACTAGGTAACATCCTCAGTGCTAGATGGGAGTGGGTGGGGGGAGGAGGAGGAATTTGAGTCCTTGGTGCTCAGCTCGGTGGTTTTCTTGGAGATGTTTCATTACCAAACTGGGCAACATCATCAGTGCTAGAAGGGAATGGGGAATAGGGAATAGGTTTACATTCTAGTGGCTTGCCCTGTCAGTCTTGGTGGTTCTTTGTTGGCTTGCCTGGCAGTTCCTTGATTGTTTGCTCTTGATTGTTGGTCTGAGTTTAATCTTGGTGTTAATCTGTGCTCATCTGGGTGTTAATTGCTGACAGGGAGCGGTTTCGATCTTTTGGTTCCCTTTTTTGGCTTGTTAATAGCCTCTTTTGCACAGTGTGTAGATGTGCTTTATCCCGATGTGCCTGTCGATGGCTGCTTTGTCAGAACATCACCAAGCTTCTAGCGTTTTGGGACTTGGCTTGGTCTAGGATGGTCACAGTCCAGTGGTGAAATTCAGAGGGTTTTTTTTACCACGGGTTCTGTGGGCATGGCTTGTTGGGTGTGGCAGGGGAAGGACACTGCAGAATCTCCATTCCCACCCCACTCCTGTGGGAAGGATACTGCAAAATCCCCATTCCCACCCCGTTCTGGGCACCAGCCAGAGGTGGCATTTGCCGGTTCTCCGAACTACTCAGAATTTCCGCTACCGGTTTTCCAGAACCTGTCAGAACCTGCTGGATTTCACCCCTGTCACAGTCCCCCAGTTGAAACGACGGTTAAAGTCTGTCCGTATGTTGTGAATGTATAGAATTTTCACCACGGCCTCTGACTGCTAGTGGGATGTTTCAGGACCGCAGGACATTATTCAGACCCTCACAAAGGATCCGCAGAGGTTTCTAACCCAAAAAGTCACAGGACAATCCTTGTTTACTTGTAGGGTTGCTTGCTCCTCGCTGCTAGGAGAAGGCAAAACAAGAGGGGTTTCTGGCAAGGAACAAGGCGAAGGGAAAGTTCAGTGCTAGACACGGTTCATTACGCAAGCTTTGTCGGGGGTTACAAGCAAAGGATCAGAAGCCAGGAAAGCAATTTTTGAACAGGGAGAGAGAAGGCTAAAGCTTGCACGCTGATGTTGCTTTAGCACTGATTAGTGGCAAGCTGACCCCTAACATGGCGCTACTAAGAGCAGGGCCCTGCCCCAGAGATCCATCCATTCTCTTCAATCTGCCTTCCATGTCAAGAATTGTCTGTGTTGTGTCCCACTCCCCCTTCCACTCCCCCTCCGACGACCGGGTCTAGGAAGTCCGTATCAAGCGTGGCCACGAAGCCTCTGCAGCTTTGCCAAATTCCTTTCAGATTTCTCAGGGCAGGCAGGAATCCAAGTTGTGACTTCAGCAAACTAGATGAGACTTTGCTTGACTCAAGGAATGCCAAACGCAGGTCCTTTATATAGGCTGTGGGGTGTGGCTCCATGACTCAGCATTTATCCAGGCCTGCCCCTCCCTTCCTTCTGCTGACATTGCCTCTCAGATCTCTGGAAGCGAGGATCCTCCCACTGTGAATTCTCTTCAGCTGGATCTGCTGTCGGTAATTCCAGCACGTGGCTGGCTTCCTGCTCACACGCTGTAGGAGTGAGGTTTGTTTGTTCATTCCTGACATCCTGTCCGGGCATGGAGTCAGGGCCGGGGGCTGCAGGCATGACAGGCCGTTCATCTTCATTATCAGACTCAGAGTCTGATAGCAGACTCGGGACGAGATGGGAGGGGCCCGGCTGAGGAGAGGAGGGAGGACGAGGCACAACAGTCTGCAACATTATGTGTTTGTAGCGCAAGGATCTCCTTCAAACATTGTGTGTTTGTAGCTGTGGTTTCGGGGCCCGTGTTTTGGGGAAGGAGGTAAAGGAGTCTCCAAGAATCTGCCGGTGCGGAGATCTCCGGTCAAGACTTCCTGATCCGGAATACATCTTTAATATCAGGTTTAACTGTTAAAAGAATCCAGTTCTAGCAGTCACAAACATGTCTATGATACAACTTGCCACTGCCAGCTTGTCATAGCCAATTCGCTGCGGCCAACTTGCCGCAAGACACGTGTTACCTAATATCAAATAAATGGTGGACTAGAACAAGGGTCTCCAATCTTGGTCCCTTTAAGACTTGTGGACTTCAACTCCCAGAGTTCCTCAGCCAGCTTTGCTGGCTGAGGGACTCTGGGAGTTGAAGTCCACAAGTCTTAAAGGGACCAAGATTGGAGACCCCTGGACTAGTATCATTAAAGAAAGGATGGAAAAAGCGGGACACAGTTAAATGGGATCAACAAAAATTAATTTTAAAAAAAATTATGTTAAATAATTCAGTTGAATTGTTAAATTGTCCCGCGGCGACTTGGCTGTGACGAATTGTCCCGTTCCAGTCACAACAAACCATTGATCTATGCCATATCCCAAAAATCTCCAAACTTGGTAACTTTTAAGACTTGTGGACTTCAACACCCAGAATTCTCCAGCGCAGGAAGCCGGGGAAAGAAGGAGCAGTAGGTTTGATAGGAAGAAGATGAAGGCAATTTTAAGATCTGTAGACTTCAACTCCCAGAATTCCTCAGCCAACTCTATTCTGATTCGGCTACCCCTCCGAATAGAGTTGGCTGGGGAATTCTGGGAGTTGAAGTCCACAGATCTTAAAGTTGCCAAGGTCAGGTACCCCTGCCCTAGAGTATCAGGGAGGATTTTTTCTGGCTGAAACATTAAGAGAGGCCCAGCTAAAGATTGTGCCCCATAGGAAGTGACTTGGGTTGTCCCGTTTCAGGTTTCAAACTCATACACCCACAGTTACTAGGTGATAGTAGTCATCCACTCAAGCCTTTGTAGATAAACAGTAGATGAGGAAAAGACAATGAACAAAACAGCGTCTCTTTGAAAGAAAACTTGCCTGTTTAGTTCCGCTTTCGACAGGAATACGCAGAAAAGAAGTCAAAACTCAGTCCAAAGTTCTGCGACCCAAGCCAGGTTCATCAGCCAGTCCAAAGGTCAGAATTTCATTTTTTTTTTTAAAAAAAAAAAGTTTTTTGTTTACATGAATGGATACGTAGGAAACAGGCACCAGATCAGATCATTGTTTCCAGTCTAGAAATGTTCATATCAGCCTCTGATGTCGGGCTGCAGTCAACTATCTATCTATGTTCAGTTAAGACAGTTTCTCTCTTGCTTGGCAAGGAGTCTCGTTGAATATCTCTGTTTTGCTCTCCGCTCTGCTTGCTGAATTTGGGGTCTTTGGGGGAGGGGGCAACGCCTCATCAACCGATTGCTCTGTTGTTGCCTGTGTTTGATCAACATCAAGAGATTGTTGGCTTGGCTAAGGCTGACATTCCACAGGTTCAGCTGGGGCGCATCTTCAGAATCTGTGCCCTGGGCCATGACGTAGACTAGCAAATGGGATGTGTTAGTGGTTAGTAACTACAGTCAGCCCTTAACCTGGGACCACAGCTGAGCTACTTGTTAAGCGAACTCCCAGAATTCGCTGCCGGCTGGAGATTTGTGGGAATTGAAGTCCATACCTGTTAGAGTTGCACCAGACCATCCAAAACTAAGCTGAAGAATGGCAATGGAAGGTCAAAAATGATGGCTTTAAATGAGTCCTCGACTTACAACCATTTGTTTAGTGACCGTTCAAAGTTACAACAGCCCTGAAAAAAGTGACTTAACAACCTTGTTATCTAACTTAACTCCAGTGATTCGCTTAATAAACTGCGGCAAGAAAGGTCATACGATGGGGCAAAAAGTCACTGGACGACATAAATTTTAGGGTCAGTTGTAGTCGTAAGCCGAGGACTAACTTTAAAGGCCCCGTGATTATTGCAGATATCGCCGGAAATGTTGCAGATATTGCAACGCAGACTCAGGAACGATTTTGAATGTTTTGGGGCTCTTTTTTAAAAAATATTATTTATTCCAGTTTTATTTCATATACTTAAGTTTTATTTCATTTACTTATTTATTTAAGCATGCGGTGAAAGAGGAACGCAGTAGATGGTTCTTTGAGGGTCTCCTGGTGGGAATCGTTCCCTGCGGTTGTTGCCAGAAACCCCAATGCACATTTTTACACACCGAGGGAACTCGGTGGAGTAAAGATGATTTAAGCGTTCGCTTTCAGGCTTAGCAGCCTTGGGAACGGCAGTTGCTGGTCTCGTTCCTAATCAAATGTTTTCCCAGCTTTTCTGGTTGTTTTGCTTCACGCGGTGACCTGCGCGAGGAAGAGAGGCGGTTGGCATTTCACGGAGAGGGAAACATAGTTCTTTTGAAAGGGGGATTTTTTTTTTTTGCGCGAGAAATTTTTTTATTCCTGGTATGAAATGTAGCTTGGATGCAGCTCCATTCCGAGTCTTCAGAAACCTCTTGAGGACGGTTAGTCCTCGACTTAACGACCGCACACATTTTCCATTGCTAAGTGAGAAGTTTGTTAAGTGAATTTCACCCCATTTTACGTCCGTTCTTGCCACCGTTGTTAAGGGAATCGCTGCAGTTGTGAAGTTAGTCCCACGGTCGTTACGTGAATCTGGCTCCCCCGTCGACTTTGCCCGTCGGAAAGTCGCAAAAGGCGATGATTGCGTGACCCCGTCACAAATACGAGTCAATTGCCAAGTGGCTGAATTTTGATTATATGACTGTGGGGGTGTTGCAACGGTCGTAAGGGTGAGAAATGGTCATCAGTCGTTTTTTTCCAGTGGCATTGTAATTTTGAAAAGGTCACTAAATGAACTGTTTGTAAGTCAGGGACTAACTGTTTTGACCCAGCTCCCCAAAAAACCCTCTGAAGTGAACTCAAAAGATTCCTTTATTAGGAGCGCCGCCAGCCCCAGAAAAAAGTTTTTTTTTTAATTTGCATTTATATCCCGCCCTTCTCCGAAGACTCAGGGCAGCTTACACTATGTCAAGCAAGTCTTCATCCATTTGTATATTATATACAAAGTCAACTTATTGCCCCCAACAATCTGGGTCCTCATTTTACCGACCTTCTAAAGGATGGAAGGCTGAGTCAACCTTGGGCCTGGTGGGACTTGAACCTGCAGTAATTGCAGGCAGCTGCTGTTAATAACAGACTGTCTTAGCAGTCTGAGCCACCAGAGGCCCAGAAAGTTTCTTTCTCACTGCAGGCTAACAAGTCTGTCTGGTCAGAAGATGAATATTTGTCTGCCACACCTATTCATCTCCACCCCCTGCCTTTTATCTCCAGAGCTAAGGTGGGGCTTCGCTAGCAGCATTGGCTCTTCCGGCCCAAGGACCGGCCCATAGATTTCCACTGTTCTCCTCTCCTCTGCCTTCTGCGCATCCACGCTTCAGGCACTGGGCCCAGCTGTTCTTCCTCTTCCTCATCAGCCACCTCCAGACCTGGGGGCTGTTGACTCTCCATCTGAGGTTTGACGGACGGCCCAGGCTCCGCCTCTGTCTCTCTCCCTGACAGCCCCATTCCCTCTTCCTCTGACTCCCACCCTACTTCCTCCTCTTCTGATTCAGCTGCTGGAGGGTTCAGCGACCAACACTAACTTTACTGTATGAGAAGTGCCTTCGTGACTTCAAACGGTCACTAAACTAATGGTTGGTTGTAAGTCGAGGACTATCAGGTATGGAAGCCTTACTGAAATAACCTCCCCCCCCCCATTTCTGACCAAGCATATTGGGGTACGAAAGGCTAAAATTGCCCCAAAGAATGATACAACCGCGTCCTTCAAGCTACAGAGTTGTCAGGTCTGAGCTGATGGCTGCTAACTCTGTTGCTAAAATTTTCAATTTTCCTCTTTTTTTTTTTTTGGGTTGAGAATACCGTCAGTTCTGATTATTCTCTTCTGAAAAATGTGACCTATTTTCTTTTTTTCTGGGTCTTCTTGGCCCCAAGTGCTGATGGGAGTTTATTGTGTGAGTTTCCCTCGAAGGATAAGATACGAAAGTTATTGCTTGAGGGGCAGCCCTGTAGAAACCGGAGAGAGGTAAGAAATGTGTGGGTTTTTCCTTCGTAGAAGATCAAGTCACTTGCCTTTCCCTACAGCCGACAATATTTGTACGTCCTTTTCACCTGTTAGGAAAATTCTGTTTTACACCCACACACGCAGACAAACACCCACACATACACACAGAGAGACAGACACACAAATGCACACACGCAGACAAACACCCACACATACACACAGAGAGACAGACACACAAATGCACACACGCAGACAAACACCCACATACACACAGAGAGACAGACACACAAATGCACACACGCAGACAAACACCCACACATACACACAGAGACAGACACACAAATGCACACACGCAGACAAACACCCACACATACACACAGAGACAGACACACAAATGCACACACGCAGACAAACACCCACACATACACACAGAGAGACAGACACACAAATGCACACACGCAGACAAACACCCACACATACACACAGAGAGACAGACACACAAATGCACACACGCAGACAAACACCCACACATACACACAGAGAGACAGACACACAAATGCACACACGCAGACAAACACCCACACATACACACAGAGAGACAGACACACAAATGCACACACGCAGACAAACACCCACACATACACACAGAGAGACAGACACACAAATGCACACACGCAGACAAACACCCACACATACACACAGAGAGACAAACGAAACAAGAAGATTCCCCGTGGGCAATAAACACCCAGACCAGCAGAGCAACACCAAGATTAACACTTGAACAAGAAGGAAGAAGTAAACAACAGCCCAATGAAGGTTCTACTACCAGCTCAAATGAACAATCAACACAATAAGCGGTAGACTAAACAACACTACTACATCCACTGACAGGGCAAGCCGCTTGTATATAAACAGAGAGGAACCCCCGCTTCCTTCTAGCACTGATGAAGTTCCCTAGTTGGGTAATGAAACGTCTGCAAGAAAACCACCAAGCTCAAGAGAGCAGCAAGGACGCCCCCGGAAGCCGCCGCCCTCCTCCTCCTCCTCCCTCTCCCGCCGCTTCCCTGCAAATGCCACTCCATTCTAGCACTGATGAAGTTCCCTACTTGGGTAATGAAATGTCTGCAAGGAAACTACTAAGCTCAAGAAAGCAGCAAGGACCCCCGGGAGTTCCTCCTCCTCCTCCTCCTCCTCCTCCTCCTCCTCCACCACCACCACCACCACCTCTTCTTCTTCTTCTTCTTCTTCTTCTTCTTCTTCTTCTTCTTCTTCTTCTTCTTCTTCTTCTTCTTCTTCTTCTTCTTCTTCTTCTTCTTCTTCTTCTTCTTCTTCTTCTTCTTCTTCTTCTTCTTCTTCTTCTTCTTCTTCTTCTTCTTCTTCTTCTTCTTCTTCTTCTCCTCCTCTCCTCCTCCTCCTCCTCCTCCACCACCACCACCACCACCACTTCTTCTTCTTCCTCCTCCTCCTCCTCCTCCTTTTCCTCCTCCTCCACCACCTCTTCTTCTCCTCCTCCTCTTTCTCCTCCTCCTCCTCCACCATCACCATCTCTTTCTCCCCCTCCTCCTCCTCCCCCTCCCCTCCTCCTCCTCCTTGTCCTCCTTCTCCCTGCAAATGCCACTCCATTTTATTTATTTATTTTATTTTATTTTATTAAATTTTTATACCGCCCTTCTCCCGAAGGACTCAGGGCGGTGTACAGCCAAAATAAAAACAAAATATATACAATTTAAAACAACATTTAAAAAGAGCAAATTTTAAAGGCTGATTATTAAAATTTAGATTTAAAAATTTAAAAATATTAAGAATACCCAATTTAAAAGTCAACCCAAATTATGCCAGTCCCGCTTTAATAAATAGATATGTTTTGAGCTCACGACGGAAGGTCCGAAGATCAGGCACTTGACGCAGGCCAGGGGGAAGTTCGTTCCAGAGCGTCACTGCCCCCACAGAGAAGGCCCTACTCCTGGGGGCCGCCAGCCGACACTGTTTGGCGGACGGCACCCTGAGAAGGCCCTCTCTGTGGGAGCGTACGGGTCGATGGGAGGCAAAGGGTAACAGCAGGCGGTCTCGTAAGTACCCGGGTCCTAAGCCATGGAGCGCTTTAAAGGTGGTAACCAGAATCTTGAAGCGCACCCGAAAGACCACAGGAAGCCAGTGCAGACTACGGAGCAGTGATGTCACATGGGAGCCACGAACGGCTCCCGTTACTACTCGCGCAGCCGCATTCTGGACTAACTGCAGCCTCCGGGTGCACCTCAAGGGCAGCCCCATGTAGAGAGCATCGCAATAATCCAGCCTAGACATAACCAGAGCGTGAGTGACCGTGCATAAGGCACTGATTTTAGCACTGATGAAGTTCCCTAGTTGGGTAATGAAATGTCTGCAAGGAAATTACTAAGCTCAAGAAAGCAGCAAGGACCCCCGGGAGCTGCTCTCTTCCTCCTCCTCCTCCTCCTCCTCCTCCTCCTCCTCCTCCTCCTCCTCCTCCACCACCACCACCACCTCTTCTTCTTCTTCTTCTTCTTCTTCTTCTTCTTCTTCTTCTTCTTCTTCTTCTTCTTCTTCTTCTTCTTCTTCTTCTTCTTCTTCTTCTTCTTCTTCTTCTTCTTCTTCTTCTCCTTCTTCTCCTTCTTCTCCTCCTCCTCCTCCTCCTCCTCCTCCTCCTCCTCCTCCTCCTCCTCCTCCTCCTCCTCCTCCACCACCACCACCACCACCACTTCTTCTTCTTTTCCTCCTCCTCCTCCTCCACCACCACCACCTCCTCCTCCTCCTCTTCCTCCTCCTCCTCCTCCTCCTTTTCCTCCTCCTCCACCACCACCTCTTCTCCTCCTCCTCCTCCTCCTCTTTCTCCTCCTCCTGCAAATGCCACTCCATTCTAGCACTGACGGTGTTACCTAACTTGGGTGTCTAAATGCCTGCAGGAAATGCCTGCATTTATCCCACACCGATAGTCCTCGACTTACAACCACAGTTGAGCCCAACATTTCCATTGCTAAGCCCAGGCAGTTTTTAAGTGAGTTTTGCCCCATTTTCTTGCCACCGTTGCTAAGTGAATCACTGCGGTGGTTAAATTAGGAACACGGTTGTTAAGTGAATCTGGCTTCCCCATTGAGTTGGCTTGTCACAAAAGGGGGAATCACGTGACTCCCGGGAACCGTCATAAATAGGAACCAGTTGCTAAGCGTCTGAATTTTGGTCACATGACCTTGGAGATGCTGCAGCGGTCGTATGTATAAAAATGCATGCCCAACAACCAGAGTCTGCCGCTAACTTTCTACCAAAAAATCAAACTGTCAATCATTCTGGGGAGACTGCTGGAGACCCCTCCGTAGTCTTTAAAAAAAATTTTTTAGTATGGTGCGGGGGTCTGTTATTAAAAAAAGGGAAGGATTTGCAAGAAAAACAGATGACTAGGTGGAAGAGACAGATAAATAAATTGGTAGATGTATATTATGTGTGTGTGCAAGAGAAAGAGAGAGATGCATGGATAGACAAAGACAGAGGCAGATAGATAAATAGATGATAGAGATTAAGAGAGAGAGAAAGAGATGGATAGAGAGGGGGGACAGATAGATAAATAGTAGATGGTAGAGATGAAAAGAGACAGACAGATAAATAGATGATAGAGAGAAAGAGAGAGAGAGAGATGGATAGAGAGGGGGGACAGATAGATAAATAGTAGATGGTAGAGATGAAAAGAGACAGACAGATAAATAGATGATAGAGAGAAAGAGAGAAAGATGGATAGAAAGAGGGGACAGATAGATAAATAGTAGATGGTAGAGATGAAAAGAGACAGACAGATAAATAGATGATAGAGAGAAAGAGAGAAAGATGGATAGAAAGAGGGGACAGATAGATAAATAGATCGATGATAGAGATGAAGAGAGAGACAGACAGACAGATAAATAGATGATAGAGAGAAAGAGAGAAAGATGGATAGAAAGAGGGGACTGATAGATAAATAGATTGATGATAGAGATGAAAAGAGAGACAGACAGATAAATAGATAGATGATAAAGAGGGGATAGAGGGGGAGACAGAGACAGATAGATAGAGAGACAGACAGACAGATAAATAGATAGATGATAGAGGGGGAGACAGAGACAGATAGATAGAGAGACAGGCAGACAGACAGACAGATGATAGAGATGAAAAGAGAGAGATGGAGTTAAATAAATGAAAGAGATGAAAAGAGAGAGAGAGAGAGGGATAAGAGAGAGGTGCATGGAAAGAGAGGTAGATAGATTTATAGGTAGATAAAACTTCACCGTCTCATCTTCTATGGTACACGAAGTCCTCATCTTACAACAGGTCATTTAGTGACCATTCAAAGTTACAAGCGTGTTAAAAAAAGTGACTTTTGACCATTTTCCACACTTAACGACCATTGCAGCATCCCCATGGTCACACGATCAAACTTCAGACGCTTGGCAACTGCCTCATATTTATGACGGTCGCAGTGTCCCGGCGTCAGGCGATTCCCCCTTTGGCGACCTTCTGTCAAGCAAAGTCAACCGCGGGGGGGGGGGGGAGGCCGGATTCGCTTAATGACCGTGTGACGAACTTCCCCACTGCATGGATTCACTGAACGACGGCGGCAAGAAAGGCCGTAAGCGGGGCCCTTGAACAAATGTCTCACTTAGCAACATAAATTCTGGGGTCAATTGTGGTCGTCGGTCGAGGGCTACCTGTACAAAAGGTGATTCCACAACAGTGAATTCATTTAGTGACCATGCGAAGGTACGACAGCACTGAAAAAAGCTTTGCAGGCTGCCCAGCACCCATTCCCAGGCTGTCGTTATTTTGAACGGTCATTAAGTGAATGATGGGAAGTGGAGGACCAGCTGTTTGTCCTCCGAGAAAGCTGGCTGGGCTCAATCCAGGTAAAAGAGCCTGATCACACGTGTTGAGCATTGCTCTCTAACCTGAGCTCTCAAACACGGGAATGAGATGAGCCAGGTCAATTTCTGGCTCCCTCCCGCAGGGTCGGTTTAATGTGGGCTTCCTAGGCAAACAGCAAGTGATTGATTGCTCCTTTTTTCCATTAAACAGGAGTCTCTCTCTGCTCCTTGGCCTCCTCTTCAAAGGCCTCTCGGCCTGCTTCCCAAGTTTCCAAGCAGGGCTGACCAACCTTGGCAACTCGAAGGACTTCAAGCGGACTTCAACTCCCAGAATTCCCCAGCCAGCCATTCCCTCCCTCCCACCCTCCCATCTCTCCTCCCTCCCTCCCCTCCTTTCTCTTCTCCCTCCCTCCCATCTCTCTTTCCTTCCTCCCTCCCTCCTTTCCCTTCACCTCCTCTCTCCTCCTCCCATCTCTCCTCCCTCCCTCCCATCTCTCTTTCCTTCCTCCTCCCTCCTTTCCCTTCCCTTCTCCCTGTCTCCTTCCCTACCTCCCATCTCTGCTTCCCCTCTCTCCCTCTTTCCTTCTCCTCCTCCCTCCCTCCCATCTCTCCTTCCTCCCTCCTCCCTCCCTCCTTTTCCTTCACCTCCCTCTCTCCCGTCTCCCCTCCCTCCCTTCCTCCCCTCCTTTCCCTTCTCTTCTCCCTCCCTCCCTCCCTCCTTTCTTCTTTGCTTGCTTGCTTCCTTGCTTCCTTCCTTCCTTCCTTCCTTCCTTCCTTCCTTCCTTCCTTCCTTCCCTACCTACTCTTTTTTCCTTCTTCTCTCCCTCCCTCCCTCCCTCCTTCCCTCCCTCCCTCCCTACTCTTTTTTTATTATTATTATTTATTTTTGTCACAACAGTATACACAAACATCATCATAAATAAAAACAACATATCATGAAAGAAAAATATGTATATATAAGCAAAAGTATTCAACAGCTATGTTAATTTGATATAATGAAGGGAATAATAGGACAGGAACGGTAGGCACTTTTGTGCTCTTATGCACGCCCCTTATAGTCCTTTTAGGAATGGGGTGAGGTCAATAGCAGAAAGTTTTTGGTTGAAGATTTTGGGATTTTGAGAAGAGACCACAGAGTCAGGTAATGAGTTCCAAGCGTTAACAACTCTGTTGCAGAAGTCATATTTTTTCCTACCTTGATGAAGGTATCTTTTCTTTTATGTACCCTGAGAGCATATGCACCAAGACAAATTCCTTGTGTGTCCAATCACACTTGGCCAATAAAATAAATTCTAAATTCTAAAATTCTAAATTCTTCTCCTTCTCTATCTCCACACACACACACCCCGCCCTCTGTCCTTCCTTCATTCTTTCATCCCTTCCTCTCTCCTGGCTGGGGAATTCTGGGAATTGAAGTCCACAAGTCTTAAGAGTTGCCAGGGTTGGAAACTCCCTCCCTCCCTCCCTCCCCCCATTTAGACAAAGCCTCTTTCTATCCCACCCAAGAGCCGAAGCCTTCAATAGAACAGCCTTGACTGGTTGCTTCGGTCTTGAGTTTCCTCTCCGCCAGCCCTCATCCTCCTTTGCCAAGCGCAGCAATCGGAGGAACCTTCGTTGGCATCCCGAATCGTGTATTTTGTCAACAAACGACGATCCAAACAAACCAGGTTTTGTTGCTGGAAAGGAAGCTTCCTTGCTCGAGGTTCCCTCCTCCTGAAGCTCCAAAGTGTGTGTCTGTGCACGTTTTGTGTGTGTGTCTCTCTCTGTGTGTGTCCCTTTGTGCATTTTGTTTTTCCCGTACATTTCATCCCCTTCAGGGCATTCAGCTACTTACGCCAATGACGAGGTTTCCCTGTTAGTTGTTGACGCTTAACTAATCCATAAAACATTTTCTTCCTTCTGATTAAAGAGGGAGGAGAGAGCAAAATTCGGCTTCAAAGCCTCCCCACATCTGCCTGAGCAACAGCTGGATCGCAGTAGGACCCGCTGCCTGAGGGACCTTCCTGGTCTTTCTCAGGTTTTGTTTGATTGCATCCCAAAAAAACCCGTTTAGGGATTTTTTTTTAGGTTTCCTTGCTGGGCACCAAGCCGTCTTGCCTCCGAAGGCCCCCCCGAAGGCAGGACAAGAAGC